>NC_052349.1:85376077-85557231 GCF_009727055.1 Benincasa hispida | reverse complement strand
CGAGCAAGCACACCTAGCAAGCCATGCGTTGAGGGTGAGCGGCCACCCTATGCGTTGGTGATGGCCAACTCATACGTTGGCTAAGTGGGACTTTGATGATGGAAAGGTGAGTTGCTATGCGTTAAGGATAAAGAGTAAGGCTAATTGATGGAAAACTTCAAGGGAGGATGCCAATGGTGTCACAGCCCCTCCCTAGCCTTAGCCCCCAAGACCTGGAAGGGAGTGTGAGGGTACGCCAGTAGTATTCCAAGACAATATTTCAATTTAATGTTTCCCCCCCTTATCTATTAAAGATTTCAACATGTTTACAATACTCTGTCTAATTTTCATACACATAGTTCAATTTCCTATATTCTTTATTACATGATCCGAGCTGTGCCCTGAGAATTTACCAAGTCCTGGTGTGTTGGTGGTTAGTAGACTCCTTTCTGAACGCTCCGCTTTGCTACCTGGGGAGGGAGGGTATATAAGAAAACATTTTGAAGAGTGTGAGCTACTAAGCCGAGTGAGTGGTTCTTTTAGAATAATAATCACTTTGCAAAACATATTTTTGGGAAATCAATCACATAATCACAATTCCAGTATAATTTATGCATGATCATGTGTACATTTATTCAATTATCAACCTCCAGTTCCATGCTATACGTGGCATGCTCATAGCATGGACACACTATCAATCACAACAACTTTTTATGGAAACTTTCCTGTAACCTACTTTTCCCGCCAATGTGCACATCGACAATTCTTTTCCCGCTAGTCATGCTTAGGTAACTTGACTATATTTCTCGCCAGTCGTCACCGACTATTATTTTCTGTCGACCGAGGCCGACTATATTTTCCCGCCAAGCACCTTTTATTAAGCATGCTAACTTATATAATCTGGGTATAATCTCAGTTTCCATAGCAATTTCACAAACAATATCATGGCAATAACATAACATCATAAGCATGCATTTGGCACTTACATATACATTTATCCACATATCAACGCATAAAACTAAGTAAACACTCACCGTTAGCAAGTTTTTCTACTAAAATCACCTTGAGAATACCTTCTTGAGAATTCCTCCATATCAATGAAAATTCCTCAATTAATATTTGTTATATTAATAAATAATGTCAAACTAGCCAAAATACTATTATATAATGAAAACACCAGCTTACCCTACTCCAATTTAGCCAAAATACCAAAATTAGCCTTTTTAGAGGTTATTTGACCTTGGTAGGCAGCTGGGTGTTGGGCAGTAGGTAAGGTGGGCGTGCTGTGCCGCACAGGGGACTGGCGTGTTTAGGCGTGCGTTGCGTTGGGTGTGCACTGGACGTGTGCTAGGCGTGATACGTCGTACGGGGGAGGAAGCTACACTGGGCTGGCGCGCGGGATGCATCGAGCAAGACGTGCGCGGATGGACGGACGCAGTGCTGCGTGCGCGCAGGGTGTGAGCTAGTTGTGCGTCCGGCTGACTTAATGCCTCACCAATGCAACCTTTGTTTCTTTTGATCTCCAATCAACTTGGAAGCCTAATAACTCAAACGTAACTCTCTAAATATGCTCTCAACACACAATTTAAGCTGTCTCTTATACACATCTAGATGTGTATAAGAGACAGCCCTTTATCCTTAACGCATAGCAACTCACCTTTCCTTCATCAAAGTCCCACTTAGCCAACACATGAGTTGGCCATCACCAACGCATAGGATGGCCGCTCACCCTTGACGCATGGCTTGCTAGGTGTGCTTGCTTGGCCTACTAAGCATGGACGCATGGTGTTAACCATCGACACATGGTGTGTTGCTTAGGCGCTTAAGCGCTTGGCCGCATAGGCACTCTCAGCCGCATGGGTGTGCCTCGCCGCATGGGCGTGCGCTTGGCATAGCACATCGACGCATGGCTGCTCGACATACTCGACAGCGCTTCGATGCATAGGATGGCTTGCCCACTTGCCTGTTCAACGCATAGGCAGGGCGCTCGGCATAAACTATCGACGCATGGGCTGTGTGCTTGACGCACGGCCTGTGCGATTGTCCTCAACGCATGGCTGCGTGCTTGGCTTCAATGCATGGCCTGCGCGCCTAGCATGCTCACTCGATGCATGCTTCCTGTCCGTGTTCGCATGGCTCATGTATGCCTTTGCGTTGGTTGTATGCAACCCTTAGCCTTTCTTCAAGTTTTCTTGCTTCCATCCTCTATGCCTTCTTGCGTCCAACATGTTTTAAATTCTTCATAGGCGTTTAGATTTTTAGTCACCCTTTTTGGATAATTTTTTATGTTTTTCTCCCTTTGCCCCACTATCCTTACTTAGGATTTTTCTATTTAACCTCCCACTTTAGATTTAGTGTTAGGGTCTTACATTTACCACCCCCTTAAAATAATTTCGTCCTCGAAATTAAACGAAACTTAATTTACAACAGAACTTTTATTTAATAATTTACCTTATACAGTTTTATTACACCACGACTTTTATTCTAGTCTTCTAAAACTTTCTCTTTCCTTTTTCCCACGACCGACATATTGTCTCCTTTATCTTGAGTTAGTCCATATAGTTTTCCTAACGTCATTTTTCCTGTTTCCTCTTTTCTCCCTCCTACAGTTCGTCCTCCTTCAACCGTCGTTGATCTTCCTCCTGGGTTGTTTAGTGGTTGTACATTTCCAGTATCCATCAACTGAGGACATTCTCGTTTAAAGTGTCTGGTCTGCCACACTTAAAACACGTGTGCGATCGTTCTTGGGTTTGTTCCCAACATCATCCCCAGTGATATTTTTTACAGATCGGGCATCTTGGTCTTTGGTAACAACATACTGCCTAAACTGACGGTGGACCAAGAATGGGCGCATGCAGGAAAGAAGGATATTCCTCGACGTATCGTGATTGAATTCAAGGAAGAGCCCACCTATGACTCTAACAACACGAAATCTTATAAATTTTGTATTTTCTTTAAGGAAATAGGACTTGCAGGAAAGGTGTGTATGGAGAAACGAGATGATGCGTCTTAACTTTTAAAACTTACGACTATCGGGGAATGAGTAAACAAATAACTATGTAGACTAAAGAAACTACTAATGTAAATAGCAACAATGTTCATAAATAAAAATATTTTGTTGATAACATATGTCTAATTTATATGTGAATGATTGTAGACAAAATGCTGAGAAGTGGAAAACGTAGAACGAGGCAACCCTCTGGAAACGAAGGTGAACGTGCCTCAAGCCATCCAAGAGAAAAATCCAGGGAGGAAGAACAAATGGATAAATTCACCCAAATACTCCAAGCAAGCTTAGAAAATATACAACATGATCCCGAAAAGAAATATGGGATAAAATGATTAAAGGCATTGGGAGCCACAAACTTTGAAGGAACAAAGGATCTTGCAGATGTAGAAGCATGGATGAATCAAATAGAAAAATGTTTCGAAGTGATGAGATGTCCTGAAAACCGTAAGGTAAGTCTTGCCACATTCTTACTGCAAAAACAAGTAGAAGATTGGTGGAAGCTACTAAAGAATAGGAGGGGCGATCAAGAAGAAATATGTTGGGAGGAATTTCGAAAATCATTTTTTGAAAGATTCTATCCTCGATCATTCAAGGATATGAAACAAGATGAGTTTCTACAGCTCATGCAAGGAAACATGACTGTAGCAGAATATGAATTAAAGTATACAGAATTATCCAAGTATGCTTAAAACATGGTGGTGGATGAAAAGGAATGCTGTTGGAGGTTTGAAACAGGATTAAAATAAGAGATTCAAACTCCTATTACAACAACCGCGGAATGGGGAGAATTTACAAAGCTAATAGAAGTCGCGATGAGAGTAGAAAGAAGTTTAACGGCGGAAGAAGTAAGACCGGAAAGAGACTCATTAATAAGTCGGTGGCGGAGGGAAGAACCAAGAAATTTTACCCCCAGGGTAGAAAGCAGAAGTGGATGGAAAAGAAGAAGAGTTACCAAAACTAAAGCAGACCCTGAACGGGAAAGTCAAATAAAAGAGTCAATGATGAACGTTAACCAAAGACCAAGATGCCCGATCTGTAATAAATATCACTGGGGATGATGTTGGGAACAAACCCAAGAACGGTTGCACACGTTTTTTAAGTATAGCAGACCAGAGCACTTTAAACGAGAATGTCCTCAGTTGATGGATACCGGAAATGTACAACCACTAAAAAACTCGGGAGGAAGATCAACGACGGTTGAAGGAGGACGAACTATAGGAGGAAGAAAAGAGGAAACAGGAAAAATGACGTTGGGAAAACTATATGGACTAACTCAAGATAGAGGAGACAATATGTCGGTCGTGGGAAAAAGGAAAGATAAAGTTTTAGAAGACTAGAATAAAAGTCGTGGTGTAATAAATCTGTATGAGGTAAATTATTAAATAAAAGTTCTATTGTATATTAAGTTTCGTTTAATTTCGAGGACAAAATTATTTTAAGGGGGTGGTAAATGTAAGACCCTAACACTAAATCTAAAGCGGGAGGTTAAATAGAAAAAATCCTAAGTAAGGATAGTGGGGCAAAGGGAGAAAAACATAAAAAATTATCCAAAAAGGGTAACTAAAAATCTAAATGCCTATGAAGGGCTTAAAACATGTTGGACGCAAGAAGGTATGGAGGATGGAAGCAAGAAAACTTGTAAAAAGGCTAAGGGTTGCAGATAACCAACGCAAAGGCATACATGAGCCATGCGGATACGAGCAGGAAGCATGCGTTGAGTGAGCATGCTAGGTGCGCAGGCCAATGTTGAAGCCAAGCGCACAGGCCATGTGCCAAGCATGCAGCCATGCGTCAAGGACAAGCGCACAGGTCGGGCATCAAACGCGCAGCCTATGCATCGATCGTGTATGCCGAGCGCGCAGCCCATGCATCGATGGTGTATGGCGAGCGCCCTGCCTATGCATTGAACGGGCAAGCGAGCAAGCCATCCTATGCGTCAAAGCGCTGCCGAATCTGCCGAGCAGCCATGCGTCGATGCGCTATGCGGCGAGACACGCCCACGCGGCCGAGAGTGCCTATGCGGCCAAGCGTGCAAGCGTCTAGGCAGCACACCATGCGTCGATGGTCAGCACCATGCGTCCATGCTTAGTAGGCCTAGCAAGCACACCTAACAAGCCATGCGTCGAGGGTGAGTGGCCACCCTATGCGTTGGTGATGGCCAACTCATGCGTTGGCTAAGTGGGACTTTGATGAAGGAAAGGTAAGCTGTTATGCGTTAAGGATAAAGGGTAGGGCTAATAAACTTCAAGGGAGGATGCCAATGGTATACGAGTATAAGTCCTAAACAATTTAAGTAGAGAAATATGTGAAGTATTTAAGTGATTTAGGTGGCAGAAGTAGGATCATACAAAATTCTAGTAGGAGGTGGACAAAGGAGATTTCATGCAATTGAAGTCTTATCACCTCAAGCAGGAGGTGAGTGAAGGAGACTTCATGCAAAAAAGGAGATTTTGGCTAGCAAGCTGAAATGAGAACAACTCAAGGCTAGGTTGGGTAGGCTGAGTGTTGGCAGCTCCAAAGTGAGACAAAACGGGAGTTGAGTTGTCACCATGGGGTGAGTTTGAAATGGCTATAAATAGAAGGGTTGGGCAGGAGGAATTTATTCATACCATCACTTAAATTGTGTGTTGAAAGCATATTTAGAGAGTGACGTTTGAGTTATTAGGCTGCCAAGTTGATTAGAGATAAAAAGAAACAAGGTTGCGTTGGTGACAACCAGCGGGAAATATAGTCAAGTTACCTAAGCATGACTAGTGGGAAAAGAATTGTCGATGTGCACATTGGCGGGAGAAGTGGGTTATAGAAAATTTTCCATAAAAAGTTGTTGTGATTGATAATGTGTCCATGATATGAGCATGCCACGTATAGCATGGAACTGAAGGATGATAATTGAATGAATGTATACATGATCATGCATAAATTATATTGGAATTGTGATTATGTGATTGATTTCCCAAAAATATGTTTTGCAAAGTGATTATTATTCTAAAAGAACCACTCACTCTTCCAAATGTTTTCTTATATCCCCTCTCCCCCCCCTCCCCCCAGGTAGCAAAGTGGAGCATTCAGGAAGGAGTCTACTAACCACCAACACACCAGGACTTGGTAAATTCTCAGGGCACGACTTGATCATGTAATAAAAATATAGGAAATTGAACTATGTGTATGAAAGTAAATAAAGTATTGTAAACATGTTGAAATCTTTAATAGATAAGGGGGGAACAATTTAAAATTGAAATATTGTCTGGAATACTACTAGTGTAACCTCACCGCTCTATCAGGTCTTGGGGGCCTAAGGCTAAGGGGAGGGAGTGTGACAAAGGATAATATTAAGGATATTATGGTATATTATTATCATTGTATTATCATTGAAGAGTTAAAACAACATGCAGCAGAAGTATCAAGGATCCATAAGCTTTCTAATTCACTAATTTTAGCAAAAACTAAAGCATGCTCTTCTCAGAAATGGTTTTCTGAAAATACCTTTGATCAACTCTACAAGAAAACTCCTGCTTAGCCGCTGTCTCACTTGTTATCAATGTGACCACCTCAAAGCTTTTTACTATGCTCTTGGACTTTCGGCAGAGTTGTGGGACTCAAGAATAGCTTGAAGATGTGAATAAACCAGAGAAAACTCACAGCAACCTGCCTGAAGAAGATAAACTTCTTCTTCAGAAAAATTTTATCTCGAAATTTTGTCTTCTCCCCTTTCTCAACAACTCCACTTTTCTTTATATATAATAGATGAACATTAAAGAGATGAATGCATGGCTTGCAGCTCATGCTTGGAGAATCAAAGTAAAGAAGATAATGCATTTTGTGTGAGCATAAAGATGATGGTAATGGAAAAAACTCATTTTTCATTTTTGTGCAACATGCAAACGAAATACTATTTTCTTTTTAAAACCAAAAATGATATTAAATAATTTTAATTTCAAAATTTGATTTTCTTAATTAATTTCATAAATTAATTAAAAAATAATTAATTTAATATCAAATATTAAATTAATTTTTACACAATAATCATCTTTTTATATTTAAATATTTATTTTCTTGTTCCTTTTTTTTTTAATGTTTCAAATTAATCTCTCAAGCTACCCTAAAGCTTATCCATTTACGAGCTAGTAGGGGGACCTCGCAGACCTACAGATCATGGGCTCTAATGATTCGAGATTAATCGGCTAAACTCATTAGTCCAATCTAACCTTCATTCGTTAACTAATGGAACACTCCCCTATAGCCCATAGTTGAACTCCTCTCACTGTAGATATATTATGTCCACTTAATAACCATAATCAGTAAGTCGATCCTTCACAGGTTGTTCGTAATCACAGCTAGATCAAAAATATCGTTTTACCCCTATGACCACATCTTGTTTCTTAAGTTCCTACTGATCTTCTAATGAACAATTCTGATTCATAATCTCTATGAATCAAATCCTTTCTCTATTATGAGAAGGCGGGACCCCGACTGTTCAAGACCTAGAGTCAGTACTTAAGAGAACAACCTATCTGCTAACCCTAAATAGGGTAGGAGTGAATTCCATCTTGCAAGGCTATGTCCCCAGCTATTCATCCGGTCTTATCCCCAGTGCTGTTGGACTACTCTCACCGTTTGCAGATCAAAGGATAACCCCAAACAAACAGAAGTTCATAGCTAGCTCAGGATTAAGATCGAGTTAACCTAGGTTATATAATAAATGAAATAGTTAGTTTTAACAATAAACGATCGTTATAAAGAAAAGTGACTATTTTCGTGGTCTAGTCTATATGCAAACTCATTGCATAGGATGCCCCCACTCTCATGTCTCAACATGAATAATTTGTGGATCACATCGTTTGTAGCACCTTACAACTTATTGTAACAACTACAGAGTGGGCCACATCCAATAGTGTTACCAGGATGAGATACCCAATTTCATCCATATACTTATCAGACCATTTAGGCTATATACTATCAACTTGATCCTTTTTATGTCACTACATAAAGTTACAACATTCAGATTATAGCCAAGGATATGCTTATTGGATTTTCATAATAAGATACAAAATCAACAAGTCATTGTTATTGATAAGATAGTATGTTTAACACGAACTGCGAGTTCTAGGACATTCCCAACAATTATTATTATTGTTGTTATTAAAGGCTGAATGAAAATATGGAATTAAATAATTTTCTAGTTATTAAAAGGAAAAAAAAAGAAGAAAAAGAAAGAAAAAAAAGAAAAGGGCAAGTTGATGGTAGAGGTTAAGTGGGATGAGGGATCACTTTTTTTTTTTCCCATTTTACTTCCAATATTCCTCCTCGTCCAAATCAAAACAAGTGAAGGTTCTTTAGCTAGGCATCGAAATGGAGAAGAAAAAGAAGATTTAGGTTTGATTGGGTATAATTCGAAGAGAGAATTGGGGAAATTTGAAGAAGAGTTGAAGTTGGTCTGGAATTCAAGTAAACTGAACATGGTATGATGTTAGAAAAATAACAAGTTGTAGAGATCGATTTTGGAGCTTAAATTTTGAGGTTAGAAAGCTAACTCATTTCTTAACAACTTTTGTGAAGGATTACTGAGCTAAATGTGAAGGAAAACAGATGAAATTGTAGGAAGAAGCGACTGGTCTGGAATTCAAGCAATCTGGATGGGGTATGATACTCGAAGGCTAACAAGCCTTAGAGATCGATTTTGGAGTTGAAAATTTGAGGTTAGTAAGTTAACTCAGTTATTAACAACTTTTGTGAAGGATGTCTGAGCTAAATATGAAGGGAAATAGGTGAAACTATAGGAAGAAACGACTAGTTTGCGTTTCAGGTAGTCTGGAGCATGGTGAAAGAACTTCGAGTTATTTGTTGAACGAAGAGGAGCTAGACCCTGACATTTAGGGGTCTCGCTGGTTTTGCTTAGTCTCGCTAGTTGTTTGGTCTCGCCAATAAGCTAAACTTTAATGCTAAATGTATACTTGTTATACCTTTATGGGAATATTAGGGAATCTAACAAAGGAAATTATACTATTTCAGGTGGAGAAGAGCTGGAAGAAGCCTATAAACAATTAAAGGTCAGGACAAGTAGTGAGTTAATGTTTCAATGTTTTAAAAGTTTATGTTATGCAAGCTATTCTCATGCCAAATTTTATATATATTTCCAAGCAACTTGTCTTTGTGATTGAAAAACATAACCAACGCATGATATTTAACAAAAGTATGATTTTTCTAAGTATGTTATCTATGTTTAACGCATACCAAGGCTTCTACGAGTTAGTTCACTTGATTGAAGTTAACTTGTTTTCTAAAGATAGAAGCATGCGTTAGAAGTGAGGTTAAAGTTCTACAATGCTTTGTTGTGCTATGTTTTGAACACCTAGCTATCAATATATGTGTTAAAATTTCTAAAGCACAATGAATAAGGGATGTCGAAGGTATGGTAGGGGTCCTAAAGTGTTTTCTATGCTATGTTTTAAAACTTTATTCACTAATGCTTTTTGAGAATTTGATAGCCTAAGTGGGCCAAATATTGAAGGTAGGAAAGGTATCCGAGTAATCGTACCTAAGGTATCGATGGTACTTAGTAAACTCCACATGCACGTAGGTAGTTCAGTATGAAGAAATTGAGGTAGGGGTCTGACCATAGTTTAGTATAAAGAGATCGAAGTAGAGGTCTCTCCTGGCCAGAGCTTGACGTTGGGAATTAGAGCAATAGATGTTCATTCTCAATTAAGGTTCAGTTGGTTTTATATATATATATATATATATAACGATGTTATGTTTTATACCTTATGATTTATGAAAGTTGCTTGTTATGTCTTCCAATTCCCTCAAGAACAAGAAGCAGCAGGAGGACACGTACTTTAGGAGCAGGAACTATGCGGTGCATGTGAGCGACCTCGTCCTCGATTGGTACTAGTCGTACCATTATAATGGGTTTTCCCTGCATGTGACAAATTAGGGTCATAAGCAACATAAACTTACAATAATAAATGAAAGAAAATTTACATCAATTACCCACCGTCGATTGAAAATATCTCTATGCAGTAAGGCACATGTTGGGATTTTCTTACTTTCCCATTAAGACAAATGTGGAATGACTGTTTCACTAATACAAGTTGCCATGAGGTTTCTGAGCGTATAAATCATCTTATACGGCCACACCTACAAACAGAAAGATAGAATCAAATCATGAAAAATAATTAACGTTAATGGGGAAGGAACCACACGTAGAATATGTAAGTGAACTAACCTGAAGGGCGAACAAGAATTCGTCAGGCTATATCTAGCTAACATCCTGGGTTCTGCTCGTTTGCTAGCACCAATAAGGGCTCTCTTAAGACTACTGATTGTCTTTTAAAAAATCACACTACTCCAGTCGTAGTTGCAAAAAATCTCCCAATCATCCACAATACCGAGAATGGTATAGTCAAACAACTGCTTGTTCTCCCTCCAAACCACGACTAACTCTATGAAATAGTCAAGTGCCACTTTCACCAGCATCCTTGTCACTTCTAAAGTCCATAGCAAAAAAATGTTCCTTGGCTTGAGTCTGTTACAATCTAGGCATGTTGTTGAAGTATAGGTTTCTAAGCTTGGTAGGGTTAGGATTATTCCGCACCACTCTCGTCCATACCCTAAACCCAATGATGAGGTGAAACTCATCCTTACCAAATGACACCCTAGACCCAAATAGATTAAAGGAAATTATGTTTAGTCTCTCATCTTCTTGAGAAATAGGTGATGTATCATCCTTTGAGGGAGAAAGTACTATCTAAGATGGGTCCGAATATGATCTACCTAAACATGTCTAACTGGACTCTTATTAACTTTATATGGATCACCATACAGGTCTTAACTAGATGAGAACACGAAGATAATAAAGCCTTAAAGAATCCTGCTAGCTCGATCATCGGCTTCATAATAATTACCTCTACGTGCCACCAAACATGGTATAATGTTGAAATCCCTAGTGAAAGAAAAGACCCTTAAAATGACGAACTTCACGAGAAAGAACCCAAGGAGCTATAACGTCTTGTGAAGTTATTTCACGAGACTAAAGACATAAATGGACCCAACTTGATGAGATTATAGAATGTCTTTTGTTTCATAAAATTGAGTTCTTAAGTAAGTCTTTTGTATTATGAAGTAACTTCACTAGATAAACTTACAACATCATGAGACAAACGAGATACTCTGTCATTTGTCAAGTTATAAGTTTGTCTTGTGAAGTTACTTTACGAGACAAAAGACATAAATAAACTCAACTTTATGAGGCTATAAACTATCTTTTAGCTCGTAAAGTTAAGTTTGTAAGTAGGAGTGTTCATGGGTTGGGTTGAAAGATTTTTTAGACCTAACCCAATTGTTCGGGTTGTAAATTTTGTCAACCCAAATAATACTTATTAAAAAATGAACCCAATCCAACCCAAATATTTCATGGTTGTGTAATGCGAAATCAAGCCCAGAAGAACATTTGCCCCCTTACCCCACATAAGATATTTGTCTTGTAAAGTTCTTTTAAATTCGTTAAAGTTCAAAGGATGGAAAAAAGTTTTGGGTTTTTCACTATACATTCCTACCAGAAATCACACAGACTCCCCCTATAAACAATACAATCGATTAATCATTTAGAAAGAAAGAAAATGGAAAAGGTGCTTGTGTAACTTTTATCAAAATTCGAATCGGGTAAAGGGGAAACAGAATACATCCAACGACCACGAAAGATGGGTCTTTTTTTACAGAGGTAGGGGAGTTTTTGCAAGAAGAGAGTCCAACAATGGTTGAAGTTCACAGGAAAATGAATAGACCGAACTCAACGAGAAGAAGAAAAGAAGTAGAAAACCTTAACTTCTACACAAAGATGAATAGATTGATTTAAATTGAGGGGAAAAATGGTATTTCACGAGGTGGGTCCCCCTAGTTAAAGTCTGAAAAGATGGAAAAGAGGTTAAAAAAAGTAGATTTTAAAATGAGGTTACTTTTGAATTGGAAAATACTTTTTGGGTCAAAATCGGAAATTTCCTGAAAAACATCTTTCCATGACAAAAACCAACCTTGGAAAGAGGCTAAAGCTACAATATTGTGAGTAAATTTGTTCTCCTCTCAAGGGATATGACAAAACTGGGCAACATTCACATTGTTCCCAATCAAAAGAATATCTTGAACGAGGACCTCAATCTCAGAATAAAAAAAGTCATCCCTATTAAAAAACTTAATAACTTCAAAAGCATCAGAATCAACTTCGATGAGAGGGTTGGAAACAGATCACTCTCACTTAATTGCACACAGACCCTTCAGGATTGTTTCACTTATAACAGGCTATGCTACTGCACCTTTGGATAAATTTGCAGCCTCCCAACTTTATATTCCCATCATGATCCCGAACCACCTATATGAGCCCCTCTCTACTACCAACTGTCACCAAGCCACATTTGCATTTAACTTCCAAGAACTAACAACTCAAGGAGAGCAATCAGGCAATGGAGAGGGCAACTTATGCTTGCATTTGGGAGCACGACACACGCCAACCACCTTATCACATAACTGAGAGCTAATTCCCACCTTGAGAGCCTCAAGATCAGACGCCGCGATATGTTAAAGTAGATCTCATTTTAGAGGTTCCACATACACCATAAAATGATCAACACTTTATCCAACTCCTCATGCAAACATAAACTTCTCAAGCAATCCTAATCCAAAGGAAACCACCTATCTCTGCCTAAATCAAACTAACCAACATAAGAAGGGAGGGAGAAACCCCAAACTTTTCTAGAAAACTTACATTCCCAAAAGATATACAAGTAGTCTCCATGTGGAATCTGCAAAAGAAAAAAAAAAACACATCAAATCAGAGGAAATTCCTTTGCAAAGCAAATTACACAAAGAAGGGATAAGATCATTGAAAATTCTTCAACAAGAGATTTTGACTTTCGACCTAACTCCTGCCCCCCACAGCACATTAGAGACGTACATGGGTTGGGTTGATGATGTTTTTTGGAACATCTGAGATTTCGGGATGGTTGAGTTGACAACCCAAAGGACCTAAATAAAGTTTCCAACCCAACCCAACTCAACCCAACCCGATCGGGTTGGGTTGGGTTGTTGGGTTCTAACTTATTTGTTTAAATTAAAAATATGTAAATTTATATATAACACATGACTAATAACTAAAATTACATAAAATTCAAATGCCAAATACCAAATATCTATGATATTTATTGCAAACTTTAAACAAAGAGAAATATCATAACAAATTTAAAAGAAAAATATTAAAAATTCAGAAATTAATCGATACAAAGTAATCAAACATTAAATAAAGAGAAACATACACATATATATATTACTAATATATAAAATTTAGGTTGGGTTGGGTCAACCCAAATTTTTTTTTAGCCAACCCACGACCCAACCCAACTCAACTCAATTCAACAAAAAATAAAAAATGTTTTAGCCAATCCAAGAACAAAACTAACCCAATCCTTACATTTTTTATTTTAGATTGGATAGTCCAAATTATTTGAATTGCTGGTTTATTTGAATATCCATACAACGCTATCCATGACTTTACAATTCCACTCCCACTCGAAGAGGAGGGGAGGAGAGCAAACTTCAAAAATATTCCAAAGTGATGAGCACTAATTAGAGAGACAATTCTTAAAGAGAGATTGAATTTAGAATTTGAAAGAAGATCTTTCCGTTTATTTTGATAAGTTTTGTCTTTAGAAGAAAATTAACTATTTTAGAAAAGAGAGTATTTTTTAGGAACTAAAACCCTACCCACCTTTCTTTCCTCTCTCCCTCTGTCTTTTCTCTCCCATCCTCTCTCTCTCTCTCCTTCGTCTCCTTGCCGTAAAAAGAGACCACCAGCCTTACAATCCTCCTCCACCTTTCTTCTTCCGCAGAGCGTAGGACGTCCGACGGTGCCAGTGCACAACAGCTTCGGCGTGAACTAACGAGGGCGGCGCGACCCCAACACGAACGGCGGCTCCGACAAACGTTCTCCGGCGACACCTGCAGCGATCTTCATCTCCTTNCTCCACCTTTCTTCTTCCTTCAGTCGCACGAGACCCTCACAGCGTCTACTTCGGCAGAGCGTAGGACGTCCGACGGTGCCAGTGCACAACAGCTTCGGCGTGAACTAACGAGGGCGGCGCGACCCCAACACGAACGGCGGCTCCGACAAACGTTCTCCGGCGACACCTGCAGCGATCTTCATCTCCTTTAACACCGAAGGAACCTGCAGCGTTGATGCGGTCACACAGGTTCGGCGAACCAGCGGGGTGACAGCCTAATCTATAGTGTAGGTGCGTTCCCATCGTCGCTTAGCAAAGTCCCAGCAACTTTTGGTTGCGTTCTTTTTTTTTTTTTTTTAAACCTTTTGGACGGATTTGAGTTACTCATTGATTAATTCGGACACTAACCAGCAAGGTTTCGAGTTTTTTTGGGTACGAATCAGTGGGTATTACAGTCTAAACTTCGTTTCGAACTAGTTTAAGATTGTTTAGAATTGCCTCTAACGCTTGGAAACTTGTATTCGTAGATTTGGAGTAGTTTCAGAACTATTCCGACGCTTTTCAGCAAAGCCCAAGTCAGTTTGATGAGTTTAGCTTTAGAACTCCATTTAGAGCTTATCGATTTGATTCTAGATGCTGGAAATTAGTTCTTAGCTCATGGGTATACTTTGATTGTAGTTTAGACTTGATTAGAGGTGTTCAGGGTGATTCTGAATAAATGTCGAGGTCTGAATAAGGTTTCGAGCTAAGTTCTAACCTAGGTACTTTGGTTTTATTATTTCAGGAGTCTTTTAATGAAATTAGAACTAGAAGTGCTTTAATTAGAAGTGCTTTAGAACACTTAAGTAAGTAGAATTCTATTGTGTGATTTATTTTTATTATTTCTATTATGTCTTATGTTATCATGAGATTTGTGATGCTTTCTGATAAGGTTGGGTACACCTGGGTGCTTCTTGTATTGATTTTATTATGTATAACATGTTGAGGTGTTAGTATGTTGTTTTATGAATAAAAGCATATTGGTTCCTAAGATATTGTTGTATATGTATACGTGCAATGTTAAAAGCATCCTATTGTTTTATGTGAATTTTGGCATAAGGCATGATTTAAATGTATGTTATAGGATTTATGCATTTTGATGCAATGGTGTAATAAAGAGGTTTGAAAGACCGTGTTCGTTAATGGAAGTTGGGTGAAAAGTGATGTCGCTGTTGAATTTAGAGAAGCATCGGGACCTTGAGTACGATTAAGGGTTGATGCACAACTCGAGGCCTTAGTGTATGGCTAAGGGTCAATGCACAGTTTGAGGCCTTAGGTATGGCTAAGGGTTGGACACTGAGTGCTAAGAGAACGTCGGGGCCTTAAGTACGGTTAAAGGTCGACAAGTGGTTTGAGCCTTATGTACGGTTGAGGGCAAACACTGGGTGCAATAGGAGACATCATGGCCTTGAGTGCATTTAAGGGACGATGTATAGTTTAAGGCATTTGGTATGGCCAAGGGTTGAACGATGAGCACTGCACCGTAGAGCTTGATTATGGTTAGGGATCAACATGCCTCAAGGATTCAATTTAGAATGTCTTATGGAAGTTAAACTTGGGTGTTGAGCGAACTTGAGGAGCTTGATTAAAAAATTAAGTATGCACAGTATGATGAATTAGTTCACGTGTTTAGTATGTTGTAACTGATATGTATAATTAGCATGTATACTTGTATAATTGTTGTGTATGTGCAATGGTTGCTTCAATGTTGTTTGGTGGCCTTTTAGGTGTGGGCTACTTATGAGGACAAGTGTGTACTAACCCCCCACCAGATTTTGTAGGTGTTGGCGAGCATTACGACTTTGGTGATGCTGAAGAGGGAGCCTGAGAAAGATTGACTTTTAGGATTATTTCACTATTTGTTTCTTTTCGTTATGAGTTTATTTTTGAAATGTGGAACTTTAGTTTCATGTTGGTTTCAGTTGGTTGAGTTGTAATTTTGTAATAGGTCTTAGTCTATTCTGCCTGAGATCGTCATTCAATTGAGTCGGTTAGATTTAGCAAGTTGTGTTGGATCTGATATTAAAAGAATAGGCCATTGGTGCTATTCTTTCGATGCATTGACATGTTGTTAGCTAACCAACTTCGCTATTTCGGCAGGCGAGACTCTCGCTACGTAACCTCCATCCTAAACTCTCCCTCTTTTTGGTCTCTGAGCAAAACTGTTGCTTCAGTGCCCACTCTAGGTTTGTTTCCTGCTTCTTTCAATGCATGTTTGGGTAGTTTTCCGCAAATTTTGGGTTCGCTATGTTGATTTGAGAAAAATTTTACTTTATGGAAGTAGGGTCGATCTCTTTCATAAAGATTTAATGTCTTTTATGTAAACAAGTTGAATAAGTGCATATGGGCTGAGATTTAATTTTTTTTTTCCTGGAAAATAGAGACTTCCATTAACAAGAGGGAGAGAAGAAGATTGTTTTCTCTATTATCTGCTTCTGGAATGGATGCCAATCCAACCTGTGCGTTGGTTTTGAGTGGAAAAACGGTGGCTGAGAATGAAACTGCCAAATTGCTGAAGAGGAGTGACACTTTGAAGCTCCCCGACGATACTAAAATTTCGGTTTTATTGCACTCAGAAAGGGATAAACCTTTGGAGGAAAATGGATTTCAAATTGATTTGTATCTGAATGCCCTTTCTACCGATACTTTTGGTAGATTCCTCATTTGGTCTCCACGAATTCCTTCTACTCAGGATGTAATTTCTCAGTAAGTGTAATGAAGCCTTTCCTTTTCTCTCACACTACATTTTCATTCTTTGGAGAGCCAGCTAACTATTAGTTTGCAACAGCAACTTTAGCAATCTTCCACTTGGTGCTGTCTGTGTGGCTGATGTTCAGTTCAAGGGAAGAGGTGTGTAGTCCTAATAGGTAACGACAAACTATTAACATTGGTTGTTAATCTTGGAATTCTTCTTTCTATTGAAAGTCACTATGTGGATTTAAGTGAAGGTCGATCAAAGAATGTGTGGGAATCTCCCCTTGGTTGCCTTATGTTTTCCTTTACCATTCAAATGGAAGATGGGTGTATTGTTCCTTTATTACAGTATGTAATATCTCTCGCTATTACTGAGGCAATAAAAGATATTTGCGACAAAGAGGTAATTTTTTTCCTGTTTTGGCCCATATTAACAACTATTAATTGAAATCTTTGTTAAGAAATTGTAATTCTATTATATCAAGTCTCCTAGTCGAAAATTTTGATCAACAACCGATGTTAATTTATCAATGAAAACTTGATATTTTGTTTTTTTTTTTTTTAAAGGAAAAACAAAGAAAAATGAGTGATGTTATTTTAATACCAGACAATTGTCTCAATGCCAGCTGAATAACCAAAACTTTAGGAGGGCGGGGGGGAGAAGAAGTGGGCTTACAAGAGAAAAACATATGGTAATGGAAGGAGAAAACAGTATGTTGGAAAGAATTTGGACGGACTTGAGGAATAGATAGGGTTTCAAGTCATGGTAGACTTCTATGTAGATGATTAAATGCTCTCATATGTTTTGTTATTTCTACCGTGCCGATGTCACTGGCTATCCCATTCATGTTAGGAGTCTTATCTGTAAACGGTATTGCACTTGAGTTGAGATTGATATTGCTCATTGTCTGTGGGTTCCTACAGGGGTTACCCTATATTGATTTGAAAATAAAGTGGCCAAATGATCTTTATGTGAATGACCAGAAAGTTGGAGGCATTCTATGTACTTCAACATATAGATCAAAGAAGTTCAACGTTACTGCTGGTGTGTTGTTTTTTTCCATCTAATTTTCTTCTACATTCTTTGTTCCCCTTCCAAATTCAAACTTTTGGTCTCCATACCTTGCACCCATTTGAAAAGCCTAGTGTGGTTCTGATTTATTTTAACTGCTTCATGTTCTTCCAGGTATAGGTTTGAATGTAGACAACGATAAACCATCAACATACTTGAATGGAGCTCTTACAAATTTATCCAGTACACCTTACAAGTTCAGAAAAGAGGATATCTTAGCATTCTTCTTTAACAAATTTGAAAGATTGTATGACGTTTTCATAAATCAAGGTATTTATATGTCAATTTAATGCCTTCTTCATGATAAGACATTGTCACATACATGCACGACTTTAGAGCTTCTTCTTCAATCCAACCTTACCAATGCTCTTGAGATGGTTGTGAATTATGAAAAATTTAAGTAGCTTATACCATTTGCCAAAAGAATTTGAAACTGTTCATTTAGGACGTAGATATATTAGTTAGGTGCATTAATGATTTTATTTTATTCATTCTTTCTAGTCATTGTCCTATATAAAAAGGTCATGTATCTTACTATTGAATCATGTACAAATATTATTCCATTCAATTTAGATGATATATGAGCAGGATATCCTGTGTTCAAACACTTGTAATGTCATTTCCTCCCCAACTAATATTGGGTTTTACTTGTTAAGCTTTCTACAAATTTTCAGGCCTACAAGTGAGTGGATTGTTAAAGGTAATTTCTCAATATCAATCTCATTTTAGCTGGCTCATAATGAGATGAGATGAGTTATAGGAGTATACGGTCCTCATAGGTCTAAAGGAAGAAAAGATTTTTGGAATGAGTTGGGAGATTTGTTTGGTCTTTGGTTCTCAAAACTGAACCAAATCGACCCGAAAACTCACTAAAACTGAAAATTGCGTTCAGTTTGGTATAGAGTACTTTTGAAATCAAATTATGCAGTCCGTTTTGGTCCAATTTTAATTTCTAAATCGAAGTAAAACCAAAACGAATGCATTGAATTTAATATATATTTACTACTTTACTCTAATCTCACTCTCACTTTCTGATTCCCGTGACCCTCGTCGATGTCAACTCTCGTCTCCCTCACTCAGCCTTCTCGTTCATCTCCGATTCTCCATAATCCATCCTCTTGTCTTTCTCGCCTCCAATTCCATCGTCCATCTCTGGCTCAACTCAATGAGCTCACTTCTCAGGTCTTGAATTCTTGAGGTATGGGTTTTGGAAAAATAAGAAGAAAAAGAAGAGGGGTAAAAAAGGAAAAAAAAATCTCAAAACGAAAAACTGCACTGCATTGCATATATGCGGTTCGATTTTGTTCGGTTTCACATATTCATTTTTTTAAAAAAATTTCGATTGGGTTCGGTTTGTCCCCCAAATTGAACTAAACTGAACTATGAACACCCCAAAGATCATTGAGGGTAGTAGCCTATTTTTATCCTCCTTTGATGAATGGCAAGTACACATGGGCAAATAGTAGAGTTAGGACTCAAATTGATAGAGTTATGATGTCCAAAGGATGGTTGGATGATTGTGATAGTGTTAGGCAAGAGTTGGGCCTGAGAGGTTACTTCGAACTACTTGTCTATTATCCTTGGTTTAGGACCTCGTCGTTGGGGTCCTTGCTCTTTTAGGTTTGAGAATATGTGGCCAAAAAAACCGTCCTTTAAATTCGTCCTCTCTTGGTGGAATTTGGAAGTGCAAGGTAATTGAGAAGGTTATTGCCAAAGGGGGAAATTGAGAGTGCTTAAAGGGTTGTTGAAAAGTTGGAACAAGGAGGCTTTTGGGTGACATTAGAAAAGAAGGAAATTTTGGGCAAAATTAAGGCCATTGGCTCTGAGGAAGAGATTGGCAATGTAGATGAGTTGCTTAAGGGAGGAAGGGCAATCCCTTAAGGCAAAGTTCACTGATTTGGTAAGGAAGGAACATAGTAGCTAAAGGGAAAAGGCCAAGGTGAGATCAACCAAAGGCTAATGGTAGATAAAGCAAGAACTTCATAATTGGGGCTTTGGAAAATGATAGGGGAGAGGAGGTCAAAAGAGAAAGAGAGGTGGAGGAGGAGATCCTTTCTTTTTTTCACTAAGTTTTATGACCCGGACCCGCTAGTGACTTCCAAACGTTTTGTTGAAGGGATCAATTGGGGCTTTATTTTTGATGTCGAGAATGCAGGGTTTGTAGCTCCTCTTTCTTGCAATGAAATTAGGGGGTAGTCTTTGGGTTTGGTAGGAATAAGTCCCCTAGTCTTAATGGTTTGTCCATGACTCACTTTTGGGATGTCTAAGGATAGTCCTAGATCGGGTTTTAAGGGAGTTCTTTGAAAGAGGTATTGTGGACAATACTTGGAACGAAACTTTTGTTGTCCCTATTCATAATAAAGATAGGGTTAAAAAGGTTAAGAATTTTAGACCCATAGGCCTTATTACGAGTGTTTACAAGATTCTAGCAAAGTTCCTAGTTAATAGGTTGAGAAAAGTTATCCCCTAAGCTATTTTAGGGACTTAGGGGACCTCCATTGTAGGGAGACAAATCCTTGATCAACTTCTTGTTACCATCGAAGCTTTTGAGGAATATAAAAGTTGGAATCAGGAAGGGTATCTCTTAGGTCGATTTTGAAAAGACTTATTGTCATGTAGATTGGAATTTCCTTGACCAAATTCTTGAGATGAAAAGATTTGATTATAGATGAAGATCTTGGATTTTGAGTTGTGTCAGGATGGTTAAGTATTCTATTCTCATTTATGGCAGCCTTAAAAGGTAAGATTTGTGTTTCAAGAGGGCTTAGGCTGGGGATCCACTATGTCCCTTCCTTTTTTTTTTTTTTTTTTGGGTTGGTTGTGGATATCTTAAGTGTCGGTTTCCAAAAGCAACGAAAGCAAATTCATTGAGGGTTTTGAAGTGGGTAAGAAGATGGTTACCTTTTATCCTCTCCAATTTGCCAATGACTTTATCTTCTTTTGTTCAAGTAAGGAAGAGTCCTTTTTAAATTTGAACCACATCCTCACTTTCTTTGAAGCCATGTTGAGTCTTAAAATAAGTAGAAGTAAAAGCTAGATGATAAGTTTGAGTTGTGAATAAATGAGATAAGTTGATGGGGTGTGAGATTGGAAATAACCTATGCAATGTTCCTTTTGGAGTCCTGTGGGAACCAAGTGAGAAAAAGGTTGACCTCTTGGAGGAGAAGTTTCTTGGTGGTAAGTTGACTTTAGTGTGATCAATGTTAGGTGGTATTCCTTTTTATTTTTCTCCCTTTTCAGAGCTCTTGGTCTTTGTGTAAATGCTTGGAAAAACTCATGAAGGCCTTTCTATGGGACGGTGTGGAGGAAGGTAAAGGTGATTTGGTTAATTGAGAGATTATTAAGAAGCTTGTTAACTTGGAGGGTTAGAGTTGGGAAACTTACGGGCTCAGAACATAGCACTATTGGAAAAATGGTTATGGTGTTTCTCCCTAAGTGCTTGTCTCTTTAGTATAGGATTCTTGTGAACAAGTACAAATCTAATTCCTTTAATTGAATGTTGGATAGGTTGGTGAGGAAGATGATGTTGATGGTTGGGTCTTTCTGCTGTATTCTTTGTCGGAAGGCGGAGGAAGACTTGGATCATATTCTTTGGCATTGTGATTTTGCTAGCCTAGTCTAGGATTCTTCAGACATTTGACATGATGTGCGTTCGTCACAAAGGTGTTAGAGATATGATTGGGGAGTTTCTCCTCAATCCGCCATTTGGGGAGCGAGGGCATTTTCTTTGACATGCTAGTGTTTGTGCTATTTTCTTTGTCTGGCAAGTTATCCATGTAAGAGCCAATACCTTAGATAGACTCTTGTGAAAGATATCTTCTTTTGATTAGGCCTTTTTATTGATCCTTTATTGGAGGACGGTGGAAGACTTGAATAATTTATTTTGGAATTGTGATTATGTTCAGTCGGTATAGAGCTCTTTAATTGATGTGTTTGGTCTTTAGGTGACCCATCATGGAGCTTTGAGTTCCTCTTCCATCTGTTGATTCGGTGGAAGGGAAATTTCATTTGGCAAACCGGAGTGTGTGCTTTGTTGTGGGGTTCATGGGGGAGAGAAACTATAGAATCTTTAGAGGGATTGAGAGTCTTGTGATGTT
Source organism: Benincasa hispida (assembly GCF_009727055.1). NCBI lineage: Eukaryota > Viridiplantae > Streptophyta > Magnoliopsida > Cucurbitales > Cucurbitaceae > Benincasa > Benincasa hispida. The sequence continues at coordinate 85,535,352 of NC_052349.1, read as the reverse complement.
TGATCCCTTGTGAGATTTTATGTTTGTAATTAATATCTATGATGACTTCTTTTTGTAATGATTCGCTAGGTCTTATTCTTCTTGATTGGAGTCCCCTTCTTTGGGGTGTACGACACAATTCTGGAGAATTCTTGATTCAAAGGAGTAGCATTATTATTCAAATGAAAGTGTTGATCCCTTTAAATACATCCAAAGGGAAAGGGTAGTTATACATCCAAATATCTAATTCTAACCTAGACCCTTTTAAATAGACCCAAAGGGGAAGAGTTTTTTCACACTTATTCTAAAACAAAGTAAATATTAAAACAAATAAAAAGTTACATAATTTGACTAAAATATCCCTACATCAATTCCTCCCTTCCCAAAATGGAACTTGTCCTCCAGTTTATGTAGATAAGGTAAACTCATCTGGTTCATAGTAGGGGAATATGTTAGCAACGTTGTAAGTGTTGCTAATATTCATTGAAGAAGGGAGTTCCACTCGATAGGCATGTCTCCAAATTTGTCTTGTATGGCAAAGGGTCCAAACTTCTCTGTTAGTTTTAAAGAATGACCTGTAGGTAGTCGTGACTTCTTTATGTACGCCATGACTAAGTCGCCTGGGGAGAATTGGGATGGACGTTTGTGTTTGTCAGCACTCTCTTTATATTTGGAATTTGCAACGGTCAAGTTGGCAACCACCCCAGCATTTATCTTTTGGACTCTATCAATCATGAGATCAACTTCAAAGCTAAGATCAACAGAGGAAGGTAAGTTAGTGAGATCAAATGTTAAATGTGGAGGATGACTGTATACAATTTCAAGGGACACTTCCTTGTTGATCTGTTGTTCATGTTATTGTATGCAAACTCGGCTTGAGGTATTGTAAGATCTCATTTTCATGGCTGATCACTTCTTAGGCAGCGAAGGAGATTGCCTAAGGTTTAGTTGGTTACCTTTGTTTGCCCATCCTTCTGTGTGTGGCTTGTTGAGCTGAATTTGAGTCTTGTACCCAGCTTTTTCCACAAACTTTTCCCAAAAAAAAAAAAAAACTCATGAATTTAACATCTCAGTCTGAGACTATGGTTTTGGGAATGCCATGTAGTTGAACCACTTCTTTGAAGAATACGTGAGGAATATTTAAGACGTCCGAGGTTTTTTTTTGCAAGGTATAAAGTGGGCCATTTTACTGAATCTATCTATGACTACAAAAATATAGCCCCTTTGAGTTCTTGGTAACCCGAGGATGAAATCCATGGATAAATCTTCCCAAATGTTCAAGGGAATTGGCAGGGGAGTGTAGAGGCCTGTATTTTGGGAGTATCCTTTGGATTTTTGGCAGACAAAGCATCGTTTGATGAAGTTATTTACATCTTTCTTAATTGAGAAAGATAAATCTTTCGGACATTGCTAGGAATGTTTCGTATCTCCCAAAATGACCAGCTAGGCCATTTGAATGTGTTTCGACCAATCGGAGCTTCACGGAGGGAACCTTGAGGAATGCACAAGAGGTTTCCTTTGAATAGGAATTTATCCATGATGTGGAAGTCTTTAATTGCTGTATGGGATTGACATTGTCCCCAAATTTGGCCCAAGTCAGGATGTGTTTCATAGCGGTTGGGTAGAATATCAAAGACAGTAACTAATCGTTGTAATAGTGTTAACAATGAAGATTTACGGCTTAGTGCATCGGCCATTTTGTTGGAGGTTCCCAAAGTGTGTTTAACAAAGTCAGACTTTTGAATGAATGATATCCATCGTGCCTGCATTCGACTAATGTTCTTCTAGGAATGTATTCGACTAATGTTCTTCTAGGAATGTATGAATTTAAGGGAGTAGTGATTGGTTAGAAGGATGAATTCTTTGCCAATTAGGAAACATTCCCATTATTGTAAGGCTCTAACTAAGGCATACAGTTCCTGCTCATAAGTTGATAATTTCTGTTGAGGCTCACTTAGTTTTTCGCTAAAATATTCAATTGGGTGTGATTCTTGAGCCAAAACAGCCCCTATCCCTATGCAACAAGCATCAACAGAGACCTCAAATGGTTTGGAAAAGTCAGGTAGGGCTAAAACAGGGGGAAGGCATGAGTTTGATTTTTAAAGTTTGAAAGCTATCAGTGGCTGTTAAGGGGGTTACTATTGTGCTGAAGTTCTTAGTAAACTTTCTATAAAAAGATGCTAGACCTAAAAATGATTGGATCTCTTTAACCAAAGATGGTGTTGGCCAATTCTTGATAGCTTCCACTTTGGAGGGATCCGCTTGTATGCCTCTTGGACTGATTATGAACCCGAACCCTAAAAAACAAATGTGAGTAGTGAGGAAAACACATTTTTTGAGATTAATAAACAAGTGATTGTTAGCTAAAGTAGAGAAGACTTCCAGGAGGCGGGTGAGGTGGTCATCTGTGGATTTGCTATAGATGAGGATATCATCGAAGAATATGACAACAAATTTATTAATGTATTGGAGGAATAATTGGTTCATATGCCACATAAAGGTGCTGGGTGCATTTGAAGACCAAACGACATCACCAACCATTCAAATAGTCCTTCATTTGTCTTGAAGGCTGTCTTCCATTCGTCTCCCTATCGAATTCTTATTTGATGGTACCCACTGTGAAGGTCTATCTTTGAAAAGACCTGAGACTCGCTAATTGGTCTAAGAGGTCATTGATGCGAGGGATTGGAAAGTGGTATTTGATGGTAATTCTGTTAATTGCCTTTCTGTCAATACAAAGCCACCAAGTACCATCTTTCTTTGGAGCTAATAAGGCTGGAACCACGCATGGGTTGAGGCTCGGTTGGATATGTTTTTTATGCCAGAGGTCTTGAATGATGCCATGGAATGCTTGGTACTCTTTGGGGCTTATCTTATAGTGAGGAAGGTGTGGGAGGGTGGCGCCTGGAATGAAATTGATGTTGTGTTGGATGTCTCTCAATGGGGGTAAATCATTTGGAGTTGCTGTGTTGGGAAACTGGTCTAATAGCTTGAGGACTCGAGGATCAATAGCGCTTGTATTTAATGGACTTTGCTCTCCATTTTTTACTAGAAGAGCCATAGTGAAGGTGGATGCCTGATGTATGGCTTGCTTCGAGGGTACTAAAGAGAAGAGCTACCTTTTTTGCTTACTTGAGTTGTTAGCTTTGGACTGGGAAGCTAGAGCTGGTAGAGGCATAAGGAGCACTTTTTTCCTTATCCAGTTGAACTGGTAAGTGTTGTCACGGTCCCGATGTAATGTTTGATTATCAAACTGCCATGGACGATCCAGGAGGACATGACAAGCATCCATGTCAATCACCTCACAGATGATTTGGCATCCAATAGATAGTGGAAGAGTGCAAGCTTCATTAACCATGGCTTCCCTTCCTTTTTTAATCCAACCTACTTTATATGGATGTGGATGCGGTTCTACCTTCAGCTTAAGGGCTTTCACAAGCTTCTTAGAAACCATATTTTCAGGGCTGCCGCTGTCAATGATAACTGAGCAAACCTTCCCATTCACGGTGCATCGAGTTCTAAACAAAGCATGGCATTGAGGGTTGATCTTAGTAGTTGGTGCAAGGAGAATTTTCTGTATCACACAAGATAATTCTTCACCATCCTCTGGGTTTGCGACTAGAAACTCCTCATTTTCCATTGGATTATGCTGTCTTCATCTACTTCTTGGATTACAAGATTCCTTCTTTGGGGGCAGTTGTTAGATAGATGCCCAACTTGACCACACTTGAACATTTTCCAAGATTAGGCCTGTTATTATAAGGGTTAGTACTTTTAGTTTGAAAGGTATTAGAACTTCCCTTCGTCGTGGCCTCGTTCTTGGCTGGTTCCTTGAGTTTAGTAGTGTTGGAGGTTGATGGAGCATAATTTGGAGTACTTTCTACCACGGGTTCTTTTATTAAGGTGACGCCCTGTCCCATGTTGTTCGTCTTGTAGTCCAACGCTTCTGGCTTTGTATTTCATCATCCTCTATAGTGGTGGCAATAGAAATTGCTTCAGATAGGCAAGTCATAGGATGGAGATGTACTTTCTCCCTGATTTCTGGCCGTAAACCATCAATGAAGCGTGCGATTTGCTGATTTTCACTTTCGGCCTCCTTGCACTTAGGCGTTGGAACTCGTCGGTGGTGTAGTCTTCAATATTCCTTGCCCCTTGTTTGCGATGCTCGAACTGGTTGTAAAGTAGTTGCTCGTGATGTATTGGTAGGAATCTCTTCTTCATCAATCTTAACATCGTTGGCCAACTTTTGATTGATTGCTTCTCATAGAGCTTCCTATTCGATTGAAATTGGTCCCACCATGCCGAGGCCTTGCTTTTGAGCTTAAAAGATACCAACTTTACCGTTTTTTGTTCAGGAGTTCCCATATAGTCGAAGAAGCTCTGGACTTCCTTCACTCATTCCAAGGAAATTTCAATGTTCATTCTCCCGTTGTAAGTTGGAAGATCCACCGTCATCTTGTAATCCGAATCCATTCTCCATGTTGGTCCTTGTTGGTTGTGTTGATAATCTTGCCACTCTTGGTGCGTGGACTGTCCATATTACCTCATGTTTGGAGGTTCTTGAAATTCTTCTTGATTTTCTTGATTAAAATCGAGTGTAAAGTCATGATTGGTTGTCTTCTTCCGAGGATTCTTAGTCATATCCTAGCAAATTTTGAGGAATGGGTCTAGAATGATTTTGGTAATGGCTTGATGTGCCCCCTGATCGAGTTGCTACACCACCCGAGCCTCTTCTGTACTACATGTTGAATGGGTAATCTGAGTTGGGTTCTTTGAGGGGAACAAACTTGTTCTTGAATTCTGACCCCATATTGAACTTGTTTTCCAGTTATCTTTGCTTCAGTAATTGGTTGTCCACTGCTTTCTTGCTTCAATAATTGCTTCAGCCTCTTCTTCTTTTCCCTTATTATTTGACAGCTGCTTAAATTCACTGGTCATTTGTTCAATTACCTGATGCATATTGGTCATGGAAGACTGCATAGACGTGAACTTCTCATTAAGTAGGTTGATAGACAGTTCAATGGCTATGAAACTCGTGGTAACCGAGCGTGGGGTGATTGATGCTTCCACATCTGAAGAGGGAGGAGGATTATTGCCCTTAACTATGAGGCCCTATCACTTAGGGTGCTCTAATACCAAACTTGGAGTAGACACACTTCTTGATTGAAAGGAGTATCATTATTATTCAAATGAATGTGTAGATCCCTTTAAATAGACCCAAAGGGAATAGGTAGTTACCCATCTAAATATCTAATTCTAACCTGGGGCCCCTTTAAATAGACCCAAAGGGGAAGAGTTTTTTCACACCTATTCTAAAACAAAGTAAATATTAGAACAAATAAAGAATTACATAATTTGACTAAAATACCCCTACATCAGTTGCTCTTTTTTGTGGGCTTTGTTTTTTTTCTGCATGCCCTTTAATTCTCAATTTTTTTTCAATGAAAATTGGTCTTTTATTTAAAAATAAAATAAAATAAGTGTGTAGAGTGTTAAAATATTGATATAATTGCTTAGTGATGCAACAATCTTGCTCTCTCAAAAAGGCTAGAATTTTTGTAGCTCACTTATTTGATTTATTGTTACCTCCCTGACATGCTGTAATGCCTAGTCCACATCACGATTATCTCATGTTTGTTCTACTTCAGTTCCAAAATTTCCCTGGTGATCCCATTCTCGTTAAATCTGTGAATAATGCCATTTTTTATCATCGTTTTTGAATAATTAGGGTTTCAAGCTCTTGAGGAACTCTACTATCAGACATGGCTGCACAGGTAACTCAAGATGTGGATTAATCTGTCTTCTTCTTCTTATATATGTGTGTGTATGTGTATATATATTCAACACGTGTTCTATTCTAAGTTCCTCACGATTATGCTTAGTTTGCATTGTCTATATTTCTTGTCATGGAACCAAAACATTCGGGAAATGGACTGTGTTGTTCAATTTTTTAGTCCTCAATGTCTATGAGCTAGGACTATTGCGTAAGTTATTTCAAGTAGGTTTTACAATTTCTTTGCTATGGATATGATTTTGTTTGTCTATGTAGTGGACAGAGAGTTATTGTACGGGAAAAGAAAGAAGATCAAGTCGTGGAAAATGTAGTCACTATTCAGGTACGTGATATGATATCTTATTGATAGCTCATTCTGTCGCTGCTCTAGTATTTAAGCAAAGGCTGTAGACTTGATTCCACTACTCTTTTTGGTTCTTCCCTGTAGTTATTCATATCTTTTCGGTTCAGAAGAAAAAACCTTGTCTCCCTAGTTGGATTTGTTATTTTGTAGTTGTTACATTTTATTTTATTTTTTCTTAAAAAACCAAACTTTCATTGAGGTTGATTGAAGGATATACAAGGGCAAACATAAACAAACCCAATAGACAAAACCACCCACACCAATTGTGGTCTTGGAGAGTGTTATTTTGTAGTTGTTACTTTAAGATAATCCTATCCCTGAAGGGGGTGGTCTTGGCTAAAACTTACGAGAAAGAAAGATTGTGTCCTTATTAAATATTCAACTTCAATTTCTTTTCGACTTAGTACTGGAGAGTGCTAAAGGCACTGTATTATATGATTTTCACGGTTTTAAAAACTGGAATTTGATTGCTGATTGGTTCGGAAATTTGCTTGTTTCTTTATACAGGGGTTGACATCTTCAGGATATTTGCTAGCTGTTGGAGATGACAACCAAATGTGCGAACTTCATCCCGATGGAAATAGGTTAAGTATTTGAATGGATTCCTACTACTCATTTAGTGAATAGATTATGCTGTGCTATTATTTATTATTTGTTTTTTTTTTTGGGCAAAAGTTTGACATGCATTTTGATACATGGACTGCGGGAGTATAACATATGTGTCTAGTATATTAGTTACATTTTGAAAATAGTCCTGAAAGACGGAGTTTGATATATGTATGCCTTTTTGAAAATTAAGCAATACTATGTCCACCTATAGATTTATTTGTCTTACTATCTACTTTCTACCAATATTTCAACCCCAAAGTCAAGTTCTGAGAAGTAAAAGTAGTTTTTAAAAACATGTTCTTGTTTTTGAAATCTTGTTAGATATTCAAATGTTTCCAAAACATTGTTAGAAAATTGTTAGGAAACCAACACAATTTTCAAAAACAGAAAACAAGGAGCCAAGCCTAGGTCATTATTATTTACAAAACTGACACTGAAGTTCATTCCAAATTCATACAAGACTAGGTAACAATGGTTAATAAAATTGGTATCTTCACAGTGCTTTAGAATCAATTATGATGATGGTAAAGGAAGTGACTGCCCTGTTGGCCAGTCGATCAATATTGTAGTTTCTGCTGTACTCAGTTGGATGAAACTTTAAATTCTGACTTTGAAAATCCTTTTGAACTAAGCTGGCAGCAATTTCAACATGCCCTGTTTCTGCATTGCTCAGCTCACAACCCCAAGCATGAATTCATCTCCAAATGCAATGACTGTAGATATTATATGATTTTAGAAGGCTAATGCATATGTAATCTGATCTTAAATCTGATGATCATGTCAACTTCATGTTGTACAGTTTGGACTTTTTCAAAGGACTAATCAAGAGCAAACTGGTGTAAGAATACTGCTTTTTCACTTTGCAACGAGTGCTGACTATGAGCTGTATGGAACGGAATCACGTGCAATAAGAATAAGGGACATTGGGTCTCTTTTTACATTTATATTTCATACAATTGGGTCTTAGGTTTACATATAGGAGGAGGGAGGTTTATATGTTATGGTTGATTTCGTTGACTGATGTATATACTATTTCTACAGACTGAAAGTTTATAAATAATTCTGGCCCTGAATATATTTAACATTATAGAAATTGATTCTTTATACGGGAGTATGTAGGATTATATATTTGACAATTTTGAAATGATTACATATAATCAAACTCATTTGACACCATTTCTGTAATAGATGAGATGACCGACGAGTCTCCTCTTCTTTTTGGATTGGGAAGGATGTTGGTTGGGCCTTGGTTCAATTCATTATAGGGCCAAGTTGCTCTGGGCTTAACCTATCTTTTACCTAAGTCCAAACTCACCCCTAACAAATTCAATAATTTTTTTATTGAAGTTTTATAATTAAATATTACTTATCTAACTATTACGTGTCAATACATTTAAAATTACGCTTTATAGGAATGTTAAGTGTCTTCTACATATCCAAAATTTTTAAAAAATTATTGTATTAGGCATAAAATTAAATTTTTGTGTCTAGTTAATAAATGAATTCTAATTCTCAAATTTGTATTTGACGTGAATTTTAAAAAGAAAAGTCAATTAAATTTACTTCTAATAGAAAATTTAATCTTCCATAATTTTGAATATGCAGGGGCATATTACATAGGAAATTGAAAGTTCAGACACATTTAATCATTTTTTTCTTCCAATCATCTTCGTTAGTTAAAAAATGAACACGCGCATTGCATGTGGTTTGCAACTTTAATTCAAAACAAAAAAAGTACAAACTTTACCACAATTATAAAATTTTAAAATAAAGAAAACTATACTTTTGATTTATAAAGTTTGAAGGTTGTTTCAAATTAAACTATGGGTTTCAAAATTGAATAATGGCTGTCCCTAGCACTTAGAAAATGTTCTATTTTAGTTACATTACTAATGTGTTAAATTTTAGGTTAAATTATAAGAAATATCCCCAAACTTCATACTTGGTATAAAAAATAACCATGAACTTTCAAAAGTTTTAAAAATACCCTTAAACTTTTGAAAAGAGTTAAAAAATGGTTTTGCCGTTAGTTTTAGATGAAAATCGTTAAAATTTTGTTTCTAAAACACCTCTGAATCTTTCAAAGTTTTAAAAATACCTTAACTTAAAAAAGTACAAAAAATAGTTTCACCATTAGTATATGAACAAAAACTGTTAATACCTCGTCGCAAAAATAATTTGAAAATTAAAATCAGGTTAAAAAATGCTCGTACACTTAATATGGTGGCATTTTGTTTGAAGTTTTCTTAAGTTTGAAAATTTTAATTTTAAAAAAAATTTATAAATATTCCCATTTTTTTTTCATATAGATACTTTCATTTTTCTCTTAATTTTTCAAGGCTTATACCAATTCTTTCAGAAACTAAAATTTCAAGTTAAAACATAAAACCTCACAAAATTTCAAAATTAAAATCTCCCCTAAAATATACCAAAACGATATATAATCAAACAAAAAAAATGTATTTGGCTATTAACGCACACTCAACTGATGTACAACTTTGTCAAAACATTTAAGTCCTACATGACGTTTCCTTTATTCTCTTTTTTCTTATTATAGTCTATATACCTTAACTCAAGTGTAAAATTTTATTTATTTACTTATTTCAAATTAAAAAAAGTCAAATGATTAACAAAAAGGGGAGTAAGTGGGTATTAAAGAAGGGATGAGCGAAAAAAAGATGGAAAATAGAGAAGTAAGACGACATGAACGATTTTATTCATATAACAGTGGGAGTATTTTTGAATTTTTTATTTTGTAAACTTTTAGAGTGTTTTTGAAACTTTTGAATGTATAAAGGTATTTTTGACACAAAACACTAAACGACCGTTTGTTTTTTGGGAATGTAGATAATCAAAATCTTAGATGTCTGAAATTATATATATTAGGAATTATGGATATACGATATCTTTAGTTTACCATGTTTGTTTTGTAGGAATATTTTTGCAGCTAGAAATATTTTGATAATTATATTTGTTTGGTAGGATTTCTAGTCGGAAATAACTTAAATTTACATAAAGTTTCAAGAATGCCCTTACATCTATTTATTACTTTACAATTAATTTGATATAATTTGAACTTACAATTTATATTATTTTTATATATTATTTTTTTTCAACAAAATAATATATCATAATTTACGATTTTTTGTAAAATAAATATAATTTAAATTTAAATTTGAATATATTGCTAAAGAATAATAAGAATTACGATATAACTAAAAATATATATATACATAGTTGACAATATTTATATTAATCATATAATGAAAATGAAGATTAATATATATGTAAAATAAAATAAAAAGGAATGACAAAAAAGTAAAATGGGGATGCCCTCAACTCGGGAATTTGGAAAACTCATGTTTTAGGAGGGCATTCAAAACTTTCCAGATGCCTTTCGTCTGTGCATCCTAGAATGCCTGGGAATCTTTAGATGTCGGGACATCTCACGATACTGCAAAACAAACACGATAATCCAAATATCTATTCTGTGATTTCTAGGATGTCTGCGAAACAAATGACCCCTAACAATTTTCATCTAGAATTAACGATAAGTGCATTTTTAAACTCATTTTGAAAGTTTAAGAGTATTTTGAAATATTTGAAAGTTCAAGGATTTTTGACACAGAGTATAAAGTTTAGGAGTATTTTATATAATTGAACAAACATGACTTTTAAAAAATAATAATTAAGTAATAATTAAAATATAATAAAATCAATAAACAAATATGACTCTAGAAGTAGGATGGTTATGGAAAGTTTACAGAATTATTAATCCTGAATTGTCGTATATTTTAATAATATAATATATTAAGTTTTTTGTCTAAAGAATTTGACTTCTTTAACATGACAACTGCAAAATTAAATATAGGTTTAAATTTAATTTTAGTAATAGTTACAGATATTTAAGATGGAAGGTAAAATCGTTTTAATACTCCAATTATTTCCTTTAAATTTCGAAGACCAAAATTGACAGAAGATAAATGTGCTGATTGATAAATTTAATGTGGTTTTATTTAAGGAAATAATTTCGATATAGACCACTATCCTAATTAAACATTACCAAAATAAAAATCTAATTAAAGATCACCAAAGAAATTAAAGAAAGCCATGGATCAATCTCCACCCAAGTAACTAAAAGAAAATTTTAAAGGTTCTTACCTGTGCACATCTACCCTATTATTTGTTTTCTTCTGAGATTTGAGTTTAATACTTGATCTCTCCCCCATTTTTTATTTTTTATTATTATTTTTAAGAAATCATTCCATTTTTACAAACAGTTTTGATTTGAATTTAATTTGTTGTGGCTTTGAGCTCCAAAGAAGAGAAGGAGTACTTTGATTTAAAGAAGGTTAGATATTATATTAAGTTTGCTTTAATTCATCAATTTAAGCTTCAATCAATGTTTTAAGAAAGTCGTTCAAGTTCCTGTATTGTTGTTTTCTCTCTAAATATTCATTTTCACTTGTTTGACTTTTCTTTAAAGTTTGCAAGAAAAACTTGGAAAGACAAAAGAAAAATCTAAAAGATGAAAAATAAAAGAAATTAAGAGTGAAGGAAGGAGGGAAAGATTGGAACAAAAGGGTGGGAAAGAAAATGAAAGAGGAAAAAAAAAAGTAATACAAAAATGATTAATTTTAATTTTAATGAATTATTAATAAAATATTAATATATTATGTTAATAAAACCAACTTCCAATGTGAATCGTGCAACGTGTATTTTTTTTTTTTTCTTTTTGGAAAAAATGCATTTTTAGTCTCCAAGTTTTTTGGAATAGGTGCATTTGGTTTGAAGTTTCAAATTTAGTCATCCTTAAGTTTTCAATAATAAGTTTAAAAGGTCCTTTTTGTTAATAGAATTATTTAAATTAATAGATTTGTCTAAGTAGATTATTTAAATGTTGATGTGGTTTGTTACTTAAGTTGATGATTAGGATTTAAATTTGTTTCGTGAAGTTATTTTATGAGACAAAAGACAGAAATGACGTGAAGTTGAGTTTGTTGAGTTCATTTCTTCATGAGACAAAAGACAGAAATGATGCGAATTTCAACTCGTGAAGTTACTTCACGAGACGAATTTAAATCCAAATCATCAACTTAGTCAGTAAGTCACATCAACATTTAAATAATCTTATTAATTTAAACAATTCTGTTAATGAAGAGGACATTTTAAATCTATTATTGAGAATTTAGGAACTAAATAGCTAATTTAAAATTTAGAGATCGAACACGCTTATTTTAGAATACTCGGGGACTTAAAAGGTATATTTTTTTTCAAAATAGAGGGGTGTCGGTCAGTTCAACTAATTTTTCTTAGTAGCTGGCCGGGCGGTTGGCTTGGTATACGTACCTTGCCGACTGCTTACATGGAAAAACCGAGTGGGTGTCATGGGTTCAAGGTGTTGAGTGCGTAGTCACCATTATTGTGGTACAATTTTTAGTTTTATTTTGTTGACTTTTGTGTGTATATTGCAGATATGGGGATCCAGTAGAGAGGTGATGTGCCCTCCAAAACCCTTGACAAGGGGCCAAAGTAGTAGTAAGTCTAATGATGGCAGTCGAAAAAAGATTGAGTTTGCAGTTCAAATCGAAGGCTAAGGCCACGGAGAAGCCCGAAATATAGATGAAACAACCAAAACAATCGAGGTAATTATTGTTGTCTTTGAGTATATGCACCCCTACTTTCCTGTTGTGTTTTTGTACATAGCTTTGAGTATATGTTGTTGGTTTGTATTACATAATGACATATTCCATAATATTTATTGTTATGTTTGTTGGTTGTATATATTGTGATGTACCATTTTTTGTTGTTGTTGTGTTTGAGTACATGTCCTTGATGTTGTTTGTTATAAAATTGGACATGAATTCTTTAGTGTGTTTATGTGTAGTTAGCCACTTGTTGGAGTAGGCTGTTTGGGCAACTGTAATATTATCAAGATTACTGGAAATCGATAGAGTATTGAAATGCATGAGGAATTGAAGACAAAATAGAAATGGGGTCGTATGGGATCATGAAACGTGAAAATGGGAAAGAGGGTTGGATAAAAAACTGTTGCAACGGAACAAGTCTAATATTACAAATCGGGTCCAAAACGGTCAATCCAAACATAGGTTTTGAATTACATTACAATTCAAACTTATTTCATTACACTTCCCCAATCTAACCCCTGTAGTGAAGGATGTTTGATGATGTTGAGGCAAGCAGAGAATTATACCCAAGTAATTGTGGGAGCATAGTGGGCACAATATCCATTTTGCAGTTTGAAATTTTCTTATGCATCTCATCTTTCTCTTATACCTTTTTACACCATCTTTTCCTTTAATATTCTCTTGCTATTTTTCAGTACTTATGTTGGAATGCCTTAAATTTTTCATCTGGCGTTTCAAACAACTAAGTATGAAGGTCTTGGCTATTATGGTTGAATTATGATCCTATTTAGTATATTTAGGTATTTATGGTTATTTACAATTATAATCCTAGGGTTTAGAGAAGTGCATTCTATAAACTCTCTAACTCTAGAGGTGATATTCATTCTATATTCTGTAACATTCTTTCTAATAAAATTGTTCCCACTCTATTTTGTAGATGTAGCTAATACACTGTTTAATCACACATAAATCTCCATGTCAATTTTCTCTATTCTTTTACATTTTCTGTATTTTTTACATATCGATTTCATAACAACTTAGATTCTTTATTTTCAAAGCACATCACGAATCAAATCAATTTTTCTTAGTACTATTGGTTGCAAATTTAGAGGAGGTCTTCCCAATTATTTATACTTTGTTCCTTTGGGATTCGATACTTCAATATATGTTCCATTTTATATTACTTGTCAGCATTCAACAATGTATACTTGCACCTAGAGACGTTTATTCTAGAGCCCAACATGGTGATTTGGGTATTAAATTAATTATATATATATTTTTAATAAATATGCTACGGAAAATCATTGTTATACCCCTAAAGATAAGTGAGAGACAAAAGTGTCTTTTTTTTTGACATTTTTCATTAGGGACGATTCAATTAAAGTCTACGCTAGAAATATGTAGACTTCTTCAACAAACTCAATTCAATCCTACACCTTAAATACATACCTATTAACTCGGTAGATATGTTAAACCAACTCAATTATTCACGTTAAATGCATCATCTTAGGCACTTCTACCTTCTTTACCATAAAATTTTGGATTTGCCACTACTTAACTATATAATATGTTTGGTTTATTTTCACTTTTCAGTTTAACAGAATCACGCAGTTTGAAAGTTTTTGAAATTAGGTTTTCTAAACATCTTGACTGACAAAATTTTAAAAGTTTCAAGTCTATTGGTTTTCTTCCTATGGAAAAATTATTATTTTTTATACATTTTTTCCTTCTAACTTTTATGAAATAATTTAAGTGGGACAAAATAACTTGCAATTTAAATAATATAATTTTAAGTAAATATCTTATAATAAATTAGATATTAAATATCAATAAAAAAGTAATTTAAAAAAATCTTACTTATACGTTTAAATTTGAAATTTACCAAAATACTTATTTCTTAAGGCTACCGTTAATATTCTCTTAAAACACATCCATCAATAATTATTTTAAAAGCTACAATAATTTTATAGTTAAATAAAAATATTAATAATGAATTAAAATAAAAAACTTTAAATTCTACACATTAAATAAGGGTAATTAATGAAGAAGAAAAAGAATGATGAAAATACTTTATTTATATTTATTGCCAACAAGAGCGTAGCTCAATTGACATAGTGTTCATAAATTTTGTACTTCAAGTTTGATAATATCTTTAAACTTTAAAAAAGAAGTTAAAAATATTTTTATCGTCAGCTTTGGATATGGAAACTATTAGTATTGCCCAAATTTAATTATGCACATTTCTTTCTTTACCCTCCCATTTGTTGTTTTCTCAACGTATCTCTATTTTTGTGTATTAAACTCAAACGATGTGTTATCACACACTTAATTATTAATGTTCAAACCTTGTTAAAAATTAAAATATTTATGTCCTAGAATCTTTGGGTGGTTCCATTATTCTCTTTCTTCTTGCTAGCCTATATGCTTTAATCGAAGAGAAGTAGTTTTAGAGATTGTGAAATAGAAAATGAGGAAAATAAAAGGATATTGAAGAAGATGATGAAAAAGAAAAGGAAAAATAAGAAAGAGTTAGATCGCAATTGAAGTAGAGGTAATAAATAAAATGAAGGAAGAGATGATGAAGTGTAGAGATAAATGGATTCTCTTACCTATTAATGTATGAACCTTGTCAAGAGTTAAAATATTTAAGTTCTAGAGTCCTTGGGTGGTTCTATTATTCTCTTTCTTCTTGCTAGCCTATATGTTTTAATTGAAAAGAAGTAATTTTAGAGATTGTGAAATGGAAAATGGGAAGTAAGAGGGTCTTGAAGAAGATGATGGAAAAGAAAAGGAAAAATAGGAAAGTTTTAGATCATGATTGAAGTAGAGGTAATAAAGGAAATGGAAGGGAGAGATGATGAAGTGTAGAGATAAATGGATTCACTATCCATATACTTATGGTTGTATCGCCTTAGGCACATGATTCAGAATCCGAATTCGACATGTAATGGTCTTGACATTCTCCTATATCCCCTGCAACCTGGCTACTCCATCCTTACTTTTCTTGACGCTTCTAAAAATGAAAGTTATCCCCACAAACCAATATGAGTCCTTTCAACATGTTTTGCCCTCATTCACATACTTCCTAGGAAAATTCCCATGAGGTTATCCAACATAAGATTGTTCCAAGCATGCTTAATTTTGAAGTTCTTATGATTGAGCTACCGAAAAGGAAGGTGCACCTTGTTGGTATAGGTTGTAACTTTTAGTTCTTTTAAGCATTTCTTAACTATATGTTAATACAGAAAGGTGAAAACAACTTCAAAGTAGTTACAAATCTATTACATTCAAGCTACCTTTAACACTGTGTAACTAATTGTAAAAGTAAGAGAGAAAAATTATACAGAATGATCAAGAAAGCTTGAGACTTATCTTACAAATAAAACGCCCGTCAGCTTCTTTGTGGACGTAGGCTATCCTTGGCCGAACCACGTGAACCATCGTGTTCATCTTCTTCCCGATCGTCTTGTTCTATCGTGTATCTTTGATCCATCAATCGTGTACCTTTTAGCCAACGATTGTTTACCTCGGGACCCCTATTGCGTAGACGCTCATCGTCTTGAACCCCATCGTCTAGACGATCTTCAGTAAAGACTTCATCGTCTAGACGACTCTTCCCTTATTGTCTAGACGACTTCCAGCTTTACATCCCATCGCCTAGACGACTGAAGCCTCATCGCCCCTGCGATTTCCCCCAGCATCTCCCTCCGGTTCTCTCTTTTCTTTTCTCTCTATTTTCTCTTCAACAAAGAAAAGAAAAGTTTAGACATTAGAGTTCTACAATCAGTAGCAGTGCCAAGTACTAATCTCAGCCTTCAAGGTGTAAGGTCGAGATCTCTCATCACAGAATTGTGTTTTGTGTTTGTGTGAATAAGAAAGGTGGTATCCGGTATTCGTATAGGGCCTGAGTATTGTTAAGCCCAAAAAGATCAAGTGTAGTGTGTATTCTTCAACCCATATTTCGTTTCTCAAGCCCAACAAGTGGTATCAGAGCCTGCAAGAAAGCTTCAAGATTAGTCAAGATTTTAAAGAAGCAAAATCTTGGAGCCTTTCAGTTGAAATTTGAAACAGATATGGCAGTAGCAAGGTATGACATTGAGAAATTTGATGGGAAATACGATTTTGGTTTGTGGAAAGCCAAAATCAAGGCTATCTTGGGACAACAAAGGGCATATAAAGCCCAAGAGGATCCAGCCAAGCTGCTAAACAGAAGAAGAAAAAGAAAACATGGAGCTAATTGCTCATGGAATACTGGTTTTAAACTTGTCTGACAATGTCTTAAGGCAAGTGATCGATCAAGAGACAACTTTTAAGATGTGGAGCAAATTGAATGGGCTATATGAGACTAAAAATTTGCCCAACAAACTTTTCCTAAGGGAAAAGTTCTTTATCTTCAAGATGAGTGCTTCTAAATCTTAACAGAGAATCTAGATAATTTCAAGTGGATAACTACTGAATTCAAGACTCAACGAGAAGAGATTGGGGTAGATAATAAAGCTTTTGTGCTTCTCAACTCATTGCCAGATTCCTATAAAGATGTGAAGACTGCCTTAAAATACGGGAGAAATTCCCTAACTACTGACATCATAATTTCTGATCTCAAAATCAGAGAAATGGAGCTTATTACTAGCAAGAAAGACAAGTCTAGTGCAAAGGCTTATTTGTAAAGGGCAAGTCAAAATAGAAAAATAAGGAAAAAGAAAACAGAGCTCAAATGAAGAAGGGAAAGAGAAGTCCAAGGTTAGATATAAGTATTGTAAAAAACTTGGACATTTAATTAAAGATTGCAGAACTTTGAAGTGGAAGAATGAGTAGAAAAACAAGCAATCACAACCACACCCAAAAGTCCAACCTAATCAGTCTGGTGAAGCCTCAGTTTATGAGGATTCTTACTTCTATTCAGATACTTTGGCTACCTCCAATTTAAGGCAGAGGAATAAGCTAATAAGAACCTAGATTGGGTTCTAGATTCAGGGTGTTCTGTCCACATGACACCCCATAAAGACTGGTTTAGTACCTACAAAGAGTTGGATGGAGGATCTGTCTACATGGGAAACAATAACTCATTTCCAGTGGTTGGGATTGGCTCAGTCTCACTAAAGCTAGAAGATGGAATAGTCAAGCTATTGAGGAATATCAGACATGTGCCTAAGCTGAAGAGCAATCTAATTTCACTAGGCATGCTTGATTTTATTGGCTGTGAATACAGAGGCAAGGAAGGTTACTGTAAAGTCTTGGAGAACAGTAAGCTTATCCTTAGAGGGGTAAAGATTAATGGAGTATATGTTGTTCAAGAAGTTCATAAAGTTCACTCAGCTTTGATTGTGACTCAGAAGCAACCTACTGAATGAGATCTTTGGCACAAAGGACTTTCACATATTAGTGCCAAAGGTCTACAAGCTCTTGCTAACCAAGGAATTCTACCTAAAGGAGTTCATTAGAGCCTATCCTTTTGTGAATATTGTATGATAGGGAAAGCTATTAGGTAGAGTTTTGTGAAGGCTCAGCACACAACTAAGGCCATCCTTAACTATGTGCATTCGGACCTATGGGTTCTTTCACCTTTTCAGTCCTTAAGTGGAGCCAGGTATTTCTTAACCTTTATTGATGACTATTCTAGAAAAAGTTGGATTTATTTCCTTAAATCTAAGGATTTAGTGTTTGAAAAAGTTCAAAGAATGGAAGATCATGGTTGAAAAATTGTCCAACTGTCAAATTAAGTGTCTAAGAATTGATAACGGGTTTGAGTACTGTACAGAGGAGTTTAATGTTTTTTGTAGACAACATCATATAACTAGACACAAGACAGTTAGGTATACACCTCAGCAAAATGGGGTGGCAGAGAGATTGAATAGAACAATAATGGAGAGAGTAAAAAGCCTATTGTCGATGCTATACTTCCTGAAAAAATTTTGGGCAGAGGTAGCCTCATACACTGTCTATACACTGGACAGATGCCCTCATGCATCTCTTATCCTTCTAACCCCTGAAGAAAGGTAGACCAAATAGTTCATAACCTGAATAACCTAAGGGTGTTTGGTTGCATTGGTTTTGTTCATCAGAGTAAAGGGAAATTAGCTGCCAGAGCTGTGAAGTGTATGTTTTTGGACTTCACAGAAAGTGTTAAGGGGTTTAGAATGTGGCACCCTACTGAGAAGAGATGCATCACCAACAGAGATGTTATTTTCAGAGAAGATGAAATGTATATGCAGAGATCTAATCTTAACGTTTCAGTACCTCAAGTGAAAAATGATAAAATTGAGGTGGAACAAGTTTTAATCCCTACTTTTGATCCTTCAAGCTCTGAAACATTTTTTTGATCAACTACCTCATCTAGAAGAAGAAGTAGAAGATGCTACTATTGATCCTGAGCAAGAAGAACCAGATTTGAGAGGGTACAACCTAACTAGAGATAGGTAGAGAAGAAATATTGTGCGACCTTCAAGATATGAAGACTACTTAGCTTTCAATGCTTTTGATTTATCTAATGATTTAGAACCCTCAACCTTTGAAGAAGTAGTGAGTTGTTCTAAAGCTAAGATGTGGATAGAAGCTATGAATGAAGAGATTGATTCACTAGTGAGAAATAACACTTGGGAGTTGACACCTTTGCCAAAAGGATGCAAGACAATTGCATCCAAATGGGTGTACAAGTTGAAGGAAGGTTTCCCTAATGATCAAGGACCTAGATTTAATGCTAGGTTGGTTGCTAAGGGTTTTACACAGAGGCTAGGTGTTGATTTTAATGAGATTTTTTCTCTAGTGGTCAAGCAGACTTCTATCAGATTGTTGTTGTCTATTGTGGCTCAAAATAACCTAGAGCTGGAGCAACTAGATGTTAAAACAATTTTTATACATGGCTTCCTAGAGGAAGTTATCTATATGAGCCAACCAAAGGGGTATGAGGTTAGAGGGAAGGAAGACTATGTATGCCTACTTAAAAAGTCTATCTACGGCCTCAAACAGTCCTCTAAATGCTGGAACAGAAGGTTTAGTGATTTTGTACAGAAGAATGGATTTTATAAAAGCTCCTATGACAGTTGTGTTTACATAAACACAGCGTCTTACATTCATCCTCTACTTGTTACTATATGTGGATGACATGCTTTTATCATGAGCAACTATGAAAGAACTGAATAAAGTAAAAGATTTACTCAAGTCAGAGTTCGAAATGAAAGACATGGGAAATGCAACAAGAATACTAGGCATTGGCATTATTAGAAACAGAAAAACTAGTATTCTAAGCATTGATCAGCCACAATATGGCAGTAAATTGTTAAAGAAGTATCAAATGACAGAGGCCAAAGCAGTATCTACTTCTATTGCTAACTATTTCAAACTCTTAGCAGAAAATTCACCCAGAGAATCCACTATTGAACATCAGAAGATAATGTCAACAGTCCCCTATTCCGAAGTTGTGGGAAGCTTAATGTAACTAATGGTGTCTAAAGACCTGACATTGCCTATGCTACTAGCCTGGTGAATAGATACATGACTAATTCGGGTAAGAGGCACTGGGATGCAACAAAGTGGATAATGAGGTATCTTAAGGGTACTTCTAATGCTAAACTAATGTACCAACAGATTCTAGACAGTGAACCAGAGCTAATTGGGTATGTTGACTCAGATTATGCTGGAGATCTAGACAAGAGGAGGTCATTATCAGGGTATATCTTCCTATATGGAAGGTGTGTCCTAAGCTGAAAGGTTACTTTACAATTAGTAGTAGCCCTTTCTACTACTAAAGCAGAGTTTATTGCCCTTTCAGAGGTAGTAAAGGAAGGCCTATGGCTAAAGGATCTCCTATGTGACTTCGGAATTAAACAGAATACAGTGAAGATATTTTGTGACAATCAGAGCACCATACATTTATCTAAGCATCCTCAGTACCATAACAGAACTATACATATTGATATTAAATATCATTTCATTCGAAAACAGATAGAAGCAAAACAGATTGAAGTTCTGAAAGTACATACACCAGAGAATGCCTCCGACATGTTGACAAAGACAGTCATTGAACTCAAACTTTAGAAGTGCCTTGATATTATAGGGTTTGAGCTGAGAGACAAAGGTTAAAGAAGAAGACAGTCAGATCAGAGAAGCTGAAGAAAACTTGAAGTTTATTACAAGGTGGAGATTGTTAATACAGAAAGGTGAAAACAACTTCAAAGTAGTTACAAATCTATTACATTCAAGCTACCTTTAAATACACTATGTAACTAATTGTAAAAGTAAGAGAGAAAAATTGTACAGAGTGATCAAGAAAGCTTGAGACTTACTTATCTTGTAGCAATCTTGTAATATTCCCTAATAAAATTCCCGTCAGCTTCTCCGTGGACGTAGGCTATCCTTGGCCGAGCCACGTAAATCACCGTGTTCATCTTCTTCCCGATCGTCTTGTTCTATCGTGTGCTTTTGATCCATCGATCGTATACCTTTTAGCCAACGATCGTTTACCTTGACATCCCTATCGTGTAGACGCTCATTGTCTTGAACCCCATTGTCTAGACGATCTTCAGTAAAGCCTTCATCATCTAGATGACTCTTCCTTTATTGTCTAGACGACTTCCAGCTTTACATCCCATCGCTTAGACGACTGAAGCCTCATCGCCCCTGCGATTTCCGACAGCATCTCCTTCCGGTTCTCTCTTTTCTTTTCTCTCTATTTTCTCTGCAACAAAGAAAAAAAAAGTTTAGACATTAGAGTTCTACAATCAGCAGCAGCGCCAAGTTCTAATCTCAGCCATCAAGGTGTAAGGTCGAGATCTCTCATCACACGGATTGTGCTTTTAACACATTGTTTTGTGTTTGTGTGAATAAGAAAGGTGGTATCCAGTATTCGTATAGGGCTTGAGTATTGTTAAGCCCAAAAAGATCAAGTGTAGTGTGTATTCTTCAGCCCATATTTCTCTTCTCAAGCCCAACACTATACTTTCATATCCTCAGGATTTCTCTCATTTGCATGTGATCTTAGTTCATCCACGTCCCCCTCCTAAACTCGGGTCGTTACATATGGGATGTTTTCAAATAAAGTAAAATGAGTCAACTTATTTAAAAATACAACAAAATATCACTGTCTATCGCAATCTATTGCGGTCTATCACTAATAGACAGTGTTATTTTGCTGTATTTAAAAATATTTTCAGCAGTTTTACCCTTTAAAACAATTATAATGTACTTATTAATGGTAAACACCTTCTAATTTTTTTTAAAGTTAAAGATACTAATACAACTTTTAAAAATCTAAGAGTATTTTTGAAATGGTAATAGCGATTTTTGTCCATATATTGATGACAAAGGTATTTATGAACATTTGTTTTTAAAAGTTCAAGGGTATTATTGAAATTTTTGAAAGTTTATATAAGTATTTTTGAAATAAAGTACCTAATGATTTCCATTCAAACTTATGGCAATAGCTCTTTCTTTAACCTTGCTTTAAATTTTTTTTTGGGTATTATTTAAACTTTTGAAAGTTTGAGATGTATTTCTTTTTGGACAAAATAAAAAATTTAAGAATATTTTCTTTTAAATACATGTCATAAATTAATTTATAAAAACGTTATTAAAATGTGTGAAGCAAAGTATTTACCAATCAATCATATGATTTTTATTTCCTTAAGAAAAATCATATAAAGGCTTTAAATTTGCTATAATAGCGTCAAAGAATACCAACTCCCATTTATATAATCATTAATTATTTCATTACTAGACTAGGGGACAGGTTAGGAGATTCTCATTAGTAAAATTAACCCACGGACAATTTGTTTTCCATTTTAGTTACTAAGATGCGTTTGGATTAATTTGAAAAAAGAATGTTTTTTAAAAAATTTATTTTTATTTAAAAATTTTGATAAAATTTATTTAAAATAAATTTTAAAAGCTATTTTGAGTAGTTATCAAATACTCCATAAATCTATGATTGATTAATCTTTTTGGCTGCTAATTAAATTAGAATATGGGATAATTCTATTTATTTGATATCAATTATATGTTTAAACCTAACTTGTTTGATGAGTTAGGTATGTTATATATGTACATATAATTGGAAACTATAGGCTAATTTTGAGAACTTCCAATCAATCAAACTCAGCTGTCTTCTTATGATGTAGCCATCTCAACTAAAAGAATCTTCAATCATGATGATGAAAATTTGGTTCATTTTCTTCATTAATTGAAGCATCTCTCTTGAATCACGTTTATGATTCTAAGTCTCAAAGCAGCCCCTAAGTTGAAACTTTGGTACTCTCTCTCTTTGTTCCCTCTCTTAACTTTATTAATGCAGTCCTTATGTACTTTATTTGGAACATTTTGACCTATGTGTTAATTATTTTAGTTTCGGAAAATGTGCTTACTATTATAAATATGTTACACCTAATTAGGTGTAACGTAGACGCTCATTATTAGTGTTTATTGGTTATGTGTTACTTATCCATTATTCTATGTGTTATCCATGTGTCTCAAAATTATACATTATAAGTGTCCATGTAATCCACTTTCTACTTACCCAAATTCCCTATAAATAGTGACATTTGGTGAGTTTTGGAAGACACACACATTGGGTAAAGTCCATGAAAATTGGAAAAAATAGAGAATTTAGAGAAATTTCTCATTTTATATTTTGTTAATTTAATTTAATTTATTTTGTTTATTTATATATTATGTTTAATTTAATTTATTATATTATATTATATTATATTTTATTGGTATCTATGTTCCCGTTGTACTCCTCAAGTTCACAACATGTTATCAGCACAAACTCCTATGTTTTCTTCGCTAAAGGTAGGTCCTAGATGTATGTCAGTTTTTCCCTCTTCGTTATGACAAATAAATTTAATATTATTTTTCATATTTAATATCTATTAAATTTTTAATATAAATACAATATTTTATGGTAGTGTTGTCATGACAAATCTTACAAAATTAGAATTTTTCGCCCTGGATATCAACAACAATAATTATTTGTCATGGGTGCTTGAGTGCTTGATGTCGAAATCCATCTGGATGCTATGAATCTTGAAGAGACAATTAAATAAGGAAATACGACATCTAGTCAAGACAAAGCAAAAGTTATGATTTTCCTTCGTCATCATTTCCACGAGGGATTGAAAATTGAGTATCTTACAATAAAAGATCCCCCTTGTGAAAAAATTTGAAAGAGAGGTATGATCATAAAAAAAATAATTATTCTTCCTAAAGTTCATTATGAGTGGATGCACTTGAGGCTATAAGATTTCAAATCAGTAAGTGATTACAACTCCAAATTATTTAAAATCAGTTCGAAATTGTTGTTATGTGAAAAATTACTGATGCTGATATGTTAGAGAAGACATTTTCTACATTTCATGTCTCGAATATGCTCCTATAGTAGCAATATCGATAGAAAAGTTTTAAACAATATTCTGAACTAATTTCATGTCTTCTCGTGATCGAACAAAATAATGAGTTATTGATAAGAAAGCATGAATCTCGACTAATCGAAACGACACCATTCCTTGAAGTAAATGCTGTGAATTTTAATAATAATCATAGTCGAAGTCGTGGTCGAGGTTGTGACCGTGACAAAGAAAGAAATAATAATTATTTTCATAGTGGTCGTTCTAATCATTCAAATTTCAAAAGAACCACCAAAATGATGATCACAAAGGAAAAACTCCACAAAATAAGAGTTCAAAAAGTGTTAAAATAAATGCTGAGTTCAAAAAGTGTTGAAAATAAATGCTTTCGATGCAGAATGACTGCGCATTGGTCACGTACCTGTCGTAAGTCAAACACTTAGTTGATCTCTATCAAGCATCTCTGAAGGAAAAAAAGAAAAATGTGGAAGCAAATTTTGTATACTATGATAATGATATATTTGACCAATCTCAAATTACTAATTTGGATGTGGCAGACTTCTTTGAATCTCTTGAGAGAAGATTGACACAATTGATGGAACATCAAGTGTTTCTTTTGACTTTGAAAATATCTAGACTTTATGTTGTTTTTTTTTATTATTCATCTCCGTGTTTTTTTTTCTTTTAGTAGATGTTTACTTTTGTCTATTCCAAGTATTATTTTTCTTATTGTAATTATTTTCTTTTAATGAATAAATTTGGATAATTTTTATATGTTAGGTGACTAAAAAATGAGTAAGAAGATCTATATCCAGTAGACAGTGCAACTCCACATACAATACTTACAAGTAGAAACTATTTTTCCAAACTGATAATGCTGGAAGAAAAAGTCAATAAAATATTAGCTTCTGCAAATCTAATCGAAGGGTTTGGAAAAGAAAATATTATTTTTCCTAGAGAAACAAAATTTACAATTGACAATGCATTGTTCTCTATCAAGAGAAATCTACTTAGTTTTAAAGATATACCTTGCAATGGTTATCATATTGAGACTGATAGAAAGAATAATATGGAGTACATTTATATCACATCTATTGTCTCATATGAAAAACGTATACGGGAAAAGTTTCCTGCTTTATATTATGGATTATATTATACTCATATACGAGTAATTAAAACATATGCAACAATGAACCTAAAGTTCATGAATCTAGACATATTTACAATTTAGCATGACAGATTATGTTATTCAGGGTCTATAATGATGAGAAGAATTATTGAGAATTCAAATGGACATCCATTGAAGAGCCAGAAGATTCTTCAATCTAATGAATTATCATGTGATACTTAAGCAAAATTGATAATTAGACTATCACTAGCTAAAGTGAGGACTAAATCACCTACATTTTTAGAACGAATTCATGGTGATATATGTGGACCTATTAATCCACCAGGTAGACCATTTAGATATTTTATGGTATTAATAGACGCATCCAATAGATGGTTACACGTGTGCTTATTATCAAGTCGAAATCTTGCATTTGCAAGATTACTTGCTCAAATAATTATGTTAAGAGCATAATTTCCTGATTATACAATTAAAACCATTCGTATTGATAATGCTGGTGAATTTACATCCCAAACTTTTGATAATTATTGTATGTCAATTGGAACAAGTGTTGAATATTCTGTAGCTCATATTCATACACAAAATGGTTTAGTAGAATCATTCATAAAATGTTTACAGTTAATTGCTAGACCATTGCTTATGAGAGCTGACCTTCCTTCATTTGTATGAGGACATGCTATTTTGCATGCATCGTCACTTGTACACCATTAGGCCAGTAGCTCATCATAAGTACTTCTTTTACAATTAGCTTATGGTCATGAGCCAAATATTTCCTATTTGAGAATTTTTGGATGTGCAGTAGGTAGGGATAAAAGCCCTAACGCGGTGGAAAGCACAAAAGCAAAACTCATTATTAATTTGGGATTTTTGAAATACCCATACACTAGGCAATTTAGAAATAATACAAAGACTAAAGAAAAACAAAATTTAGCCTACTCCAAAATTAGAACCTAGATTAAGCATGCTTAAAATTAAATACACAGAAAGGGATAGGAAACCTTTACCTTTGTAGAACCAAATGAAAATCCAATTCTCCAATTGGGATTTCACGAATACCACCAAGAGAGTAACCTTCCCATTCTCTGAGAAACCTTTGGTATTTTTTGTTTGTGGGAACCAATTTTTCAAGAGCTTCAGACTTATGCCCCATTAAATATAAATAACCATACCTTGAATAATCGTCTATAAAAGAGATGAAATATTTTTATCCTCCTCAAGCTTTTACATTCATTGTCACAGAGATCCGAATGTATTAACTCTAAGGGTTCTTTGGCCCTATAACCTTTTCCACTAGAAGATCTTTTGGTCATTTTTTCCTCAAGACACGATTCGCATGGTGGTAATAAATTATCTTCGAACTCATTTAGAAGTCTATTTTTTACCAAATGCCCGATCCTATTGAGGTTTATATGACCTAGTCTTAAGTGCCAAAGATAGGTATTTTGTTACTTTTAGGAGAAATGCGTTGCCTTTGACTTTGAGTTTCAGTAGTTTTAAACATCTCATAATTTAAAATTGCTTTTGCTTCAGTTGGTCATAATATATATAAGTTGTGTTAAATTCTAGCTGATTATATAAAAATACCATTCTTGAAAATGAACGCTTCATTACTTTTAAAGGAAATAGTGTAAGATTGTTTGATTAGATTGGAGATAGAAATTAAATTTCTCTTCGTTCTAGGTACAATGTACAAATCCTTAGGAAAAATAAATTTATCTCCAAACAATAACTTTGCAGCTCCCACTACACGGGCTGAAATTGCATGCTGTTTCGACCCTAAGCGTCATATCACTTTCTTCTAGCTACTGAAAAGAATTATTTCCCTGTAAAGAAGAGTAAACATGATTAACTATTCCTAAATTAAGTATTCAGGAAAACTCATCATGTTCAACAAGACATGTTTCTAAAACAAGTAAATCAAACTCAGCGAGGTACCATTACAAGAAAAAGAGACTCTCTCGAGCCTAAAACAACTGTTGGGAGATATAACGTTATCTCTCCCGACTATGTAACGGTAGCGTCAGGAGTTATCGATAACTTTCGATGCCATATATAAGTCCCGACGGGTAGACAATAGGCGTCGGGAGTTTGGGAGATGGAAACCAACACAGACCAAACTCCTAACGAATTAAGTAATTCATCGAGAGTTTGGTAGGAACTCCCAACGGCTCTCTCGACGGCTTATGATAGCCATCAGGAGATGGGTTTTAAAACCCCAAATCGAAGGTAGATTTGGATTTGCTTTCTTCATCTTCTAACCCTAGTAGATCAGAGACAAAAAAGCGTGCCGCTGGTCGTCCATTCGTTCGTTGTCCACTGGTAAGCGGTCCGTTCATCCGTCTTCCGCTGGTAAGCCATTTGTCTGCTATTTTTTTCCTTTTTTTTTTTTTTTTGAAAATTGACTTTTGTTTTGGATTTTCTCATAGCTTTTTGGTGTGACTTTCTTGTAAATGACTAGTTTTTATGTAATAGCCAAATTGAGTATGTGTTGTACAAACATCAATCAACATGTTGTTTTCTATTGTTTGTATTGGCCTTAGAAAAGAAGGGTTGTTGATAATGTTATTGTTATCCATTTATGTTTCCTTTGTCAATTAAAGGACAACAAGCTAGAGAATATTAGTGCCGAAAATTTTATGAAATGCGGTTCAATTTTGTCAATCACATGCAATCAAAAGTGTGGTTAACTGATAATTTTAAATATAGAACCAGTGGAAAATTAAAAAAATTCAGAATTTTATTCAAATTAAAAGTTTAACTCATAAGCTTATACATTTGTGTCTATATATCAAATTTTAGTAGGTCCCTAATTTTTTGTTCCCCCTCTTTTATCTTTCATGCTTTAGTTCCAAATTGAAAATTTTCAATGTGATCTTGATTATGATACCTGAGATCACTTTGAAAAATTTCAATGTGATCTTGGCCGCCATTACTGTTTGCATGTTTAATTATAGATTTTAGATTTTTCATGTGGATTTTTGAAGAAATTAATGGACTTTTTAGAAACTTCTCTCACTCTTTATTCATAGGTTTTTTTTATTTTTTATTTTTTCCTTTAATTTATTGTTCCTTTTCCAGTGTCTATCCACGTTGCAGTGGAATCATGTCAAGAGTATATAGATACCCTAGCTTATTGATAGCTTGAAGAAATTCAAGCTATCACAACCTTTTACTTAGAATAATGAGGGTTGATGAGCAAAACATGCATTGATATTACTAAGAATTCATGTGAAATAATGAACTTGCGTTGATTTACACTAAAAATCCCCGTTAACCCCATATTATGCGTTATCCTGTGTCAAAGTGTCTATTTTGTAGTTATTGTAGGAGTCAATCGCATGCGATGATCTCAATGAAGAAAAGTTGGTCGCATACATTGCCGCAACTACAATGATAACCATGATAGAAGTATGATTGCAAAGAGTGGGTGGAATGCGTTGATTGTTTAGAAGAAATGAATATAAACGCATACCTCGAGATATTTAAGCTGTACAACAGAACTTTTGAAAAGCAATCAGATCATGATGACATTCTCACCTACTGCGTCAGTAATGGTGGTGATTCAGAGCGAGATTATCAAAGTTGTCAGCATTGGGTTCTATAAATAGAGCCTTGACACCAATACTCAAGCATTCGAGACTTTTGCCTTGTGCAGATTCCTGTGATCACATATGAGAGCATGAGCAAGAATTTCTCTGAGAGTTCTTCACTTCCACAACCATCTCCGATTGATGACCGAAGCTTCGCTGAAGATAGAGCTCGAGAGGGCCTATTCCACCGTTCATGCATTGCACCACCAATAGCCTTGACATATATCTAGTGAAAGCATGAGATTGCCTACATCTAGCCTTCCACCTCTCTTTCTCACCTCTGTATTATATTACATTTTGGTTTAAGATATTCATACACTTTGTAATCAATGCATCTCTCTAATTCCTTCAATATCATTTTCACCATCTTCTTCTATTTTTTCGTCTTTTTCTTCACTGCCATGAGCTAAGTGCGGATCACAAGAGTCCTCGCACATTTAATCATGCGTCATAGAGATATGACATATGTACAAACCACCGAGAGGTGTGCAACATGCGAGTGTAGAGAGTCAATCTTGTTTGCTTAGTGTGAGTTATCACAATGCTGGTCTATGATCGCTCATAGAAACAAGTAGCTTTAACCAACTACCCGAGAGGGTAAGTAGTTTTGGAACTCACTAAGAAAAGTAAGAAGTGTTCCTAGAGATAGAAATAACCTTATGTTCAACACAACATTAATCATGCATCATAGAGATATGATACATGTAGCTGACCATCGAGAGGTGTACGATGCATGAGTGTGGCAAGCTGAGATTACCCTTGCGACCAAACTTAAGGACTTAGCGACGTCTTCTCCTCAACCCGAATTCTCCATTCATCTTATTACGTGTTAACAACTGCTGCGTCTCTAACGATTCTTATAGTTAGACTTCAAATGCTCATTGTCTGTTTAGCTAGTAGGAGTAACACATAGTTAATCAGCTTATTTCTTTTTATTTTTATTCCTCGCCTCAAACACATCACTTACATTCATATTTTAGTTGCAAGTCCCCGTGTTCGGCCTCGGATCGTCCCAAGAAACTTGGATTAGCAAGAAAACTTATGACAGGAGCACATGATCACCGTATACACACTTAACGCATACTCTTTAGACCATTGCATGATCATCGCATGACCATTAACGCATATCAACAAACTAATTTATCCTCATCACTTATTGTATTTTCTCTCTTAATCTCAACATTGTATAGAATTTATATTTGTATATATTTGTAACTCACTGAGTACTAGTCCAAGTGGGAAATTGTTGGAAACATCCTAAAGCTCGCAGTTCGTATATACTGGAAACATATTCTATTTATCAATAAAAGTACTATTGAGTTGTTCATTCAATAAATGTTATTGATATTTCATTTTGTTCTAAACATCCAATAAACGAAGTCCATGGTTATACTATAAATACTTTAACTTTATGTGGTGACATAAAAGTGGATCAAGTTTTAGAATATAGCTAAAATGGTCTATAAGTATATGGATGAGATTGGATATCTCGTCCTGATGAAACTATTGAATGCGGCCCAATTTGTATTTTTATACAAATGATGTGATCTGAAAATCATTTATGTGGGGACATGCGAGTGGAGACATCCTATGCAAAGGATGTTTACATAAGATCAAACCTCGAAATAGTCACTTTTTCTTTATAATGACCATTTACTGTTAAAACTGACTATTTCAAATTCGATGACCAAGGATAACTCGATCCTAATCCCGAGCTAATTGTGAACTCCTATTTATTTGGGTTTATCCTTTGATCTGCATAGGTGAGAGTAGTTCAATAACACTACACAATAAGCCTCCCATTGAGGATAAGATTGGATAGGTAGCTGAGGACATAGTATTGCAAAATGGAATTCATTCCTACTTGTTTTAGGATTAATACATAGTTGTTCCCTTAAGTATTATTTTTTGGTTCTGAACAATGGGGCCTCACCCTCTCATGGTCAAGGGGGACATTGTTTATTAGTTGGACTATAAACCAATTATTCAATAGAGGATCAGTGGGAGCTTAAGGAGAAAGATGTATTTATAGGGGTAAAACGGTATTTTGACCTAGCTGTAAATACGAACAACCTGTGAAGGATCAACTTACTGATTATGGTTAAAGTGAACAGAAATATATCTACAGTAAGGAGAGTGCAACTATCGAACTATAGTTGTGTGTCTCGATAGTTAACGAATATTGATTAATTCGGTCTAAACAGTTTAACCAATTAATCTCAAATCGTTGGAGCTCATGACCTATAGGTCCATCAGGTCCCTTTACTAGCTCGTAAAATTATATCTTGGATTAGTGA
This sequence comes from Benincasa hispida, assembly GCF_009727055.1. NCBI lineage: Eukaryota > Viridiplantae > Streptophyta > Magnoliopsida > Cucurbitales > Cucurbitaceae > Benincasa > Benincasa hispida. Next base: position 85,504,627 of record NC_052349.1, on the reverse strand, counting down.
ATTGAGCGGTTTTGAAATGTTCAAAATCAAAATTAGGATTTTGAATTTGAAGTGTTCAAATTCAATTTAGGGTTTGATTAATTGTATTTGATACAATTAAAATGTTTAATTTTTGTTGAAATTGAATGGAATTAGAGGGATTAGAATTTTTAAATATTGAATTAACATGAATAGGAATCATGTTTAAATCAGGTGTTTAATTAATTTAATATTTAATATTAAACTATTATTCAATTAATTATTTAAATAAAACATTTTTTCAAAAATGTTGAAATTCAAAAATAAATTTTGAATTTAACTAAATTTAATTTTGTGAAAATTAAATTAAATTTTGAAAATTGAAAATAGAAATAGGAAAAATTGGAAAAATGTAGAGTTAGTAGATTAATCCACTAACCAACACCTAGGCCACTCACTTAATGCTGATTGAAGTGTCAATCAGCTAATTAAATGAGTGGTTGCATGTTTAAACTCCTTTAAATACTCCAATTTTTTAAATTGGAAGGGCTTCATGCATTTTGAATTTCAGAATTTAGCACTCTCTCTCAAACCCTTCTCACTCCCTTTGCCTAACTGAGCTAATTCAGAGACTTCACCTCTCAATCCAAATTAGAAGATAGTAGAGAAGATCTTTCTGGTGGTCTACTGATGTTTTGGAGATCCAATTTGTGGAGAGGAGCTGTGACTGAAGAGATCTACCTTATTGTCTTTTGAAACCCTCTTTTCTTGAAAATAGTTTTCATGCATGTTTTTAAACTCAAATTAAGTGTAGTTAGAGTGCTTATTGATTCTGATTTCTTCTGCTACATACTTATTTACTCCATCAATTGGTATCAGAGCATGATTTAAGCACTCAATTAACGTTAAGTTGAGTTTGGTGGGTGAATTTCTATAGATGCATGTTTGGTAGACTGATATGGTTGAAATTCAATTTTGGCATTAGATTTCTCTTTGATTATGGTGTTTAATTTGTAAATGTTCTTAACTAACGAGCATATATGTGTGCTATAGAGTCTGTAATTTTATTAGAGTCAATAGAGTTGAATTTTGTCTATAATTGAAGATTGAAGCAAGCATGGTTAGCAGCAAAAAACTAGATTCGAAGCTACTGCCAAGCAGCATTGCAATGCTACCCCAAAGCATTGTAATGTTGCTCTTGTTGAAACCTGTGGGCGTTGCAATGCTGGGGTGAAGCGTTGCCATGTTACTCATCCCAACCTAGAAAGATGCATGCGTTCGTGAGCCGGTTTGCGCGGGTGAAGTCGGTTCGACCAGTTTGGTTCTTTTCTGGTTCTGTTCAGCCTTATTTGGAGCATTGTAAGCTGGTTCGGGCGATTCGGGTTTGGGTTGGGTTAGTCGAGTAGTCTAGATTCAAATTGAAGCTATTTTTAATTATTATTTGTAATATTTAATTAAATTTGCTTGCTTAAGATGCCAAAGTTGAACCATATCGGTGTTGTTTGAATATTTATGCATGTGATGTATGTTATATTTAAATTAAACATGTATGTGTATAATGTATGCCATGTAGATTTAAAATCCCACTATAAGAGGCATGTTAGATACATTGAATATATGTTATAAAGGGTTATAATATATAGTATGCATGTTTAGCGTTTCTAAAGTTTAATATAAGTGTTATATTAAAGTTTGAATGCCTTTGATGAATGTTATGGATGGAAACATGTCTATTATTTTATAAGTTGTTATAAAATTGGATTAGACATTAAAATCCATAGCAAAGATAAGTTGCATGCTCATTTAGGTTAACAACTTGTTTTAATAGTTAAAATAGGTCATTGTATTATAGAATACGATTGCGAACTCAATCGGTATATAATCCTGTCTAAGGCTAGAGGTATTTAAGTTGATGGTTTATGGAACACCTCCTACCTGGAGATTATGGCCGATTAATTGAGCGTTGTTAATCGGTTTTATGAGCTTGCGTGAGCAATGTGAGGTAATAAAATGGTTTTATCACCTAGATATCATAGGTTAAATCTAAATATAAACGTTATACTTGGATAAACAACATAGACTGAAAGTTTTTATTAGCCAAAATATACCTAAGTAAACGTATACCCCATATGTTATAATACTTCAGTGGGAGATTAACAATATATATGATATATTGTTTTTAGCTTTCACGTCCCTAAGAGTTCACACCATGAGATCCATGCTCGGATTCATGTCGATTTTACCTCGATTACTCCATTCGAAAAGTGTTTGCATGGGTCAATAGCAAGGTGAATAGGGGAAGTAGTTTATAGTAAGTGGGTGAAGAAAATGTGTCAACATATCCTACAGTTTCTTCCATTAGTTTGAACCATGAGATTCCTATGTTACACCTGCTGTCGTTTTTAGGCGGCATTAGCTAGTCGTAAACCACAACGATTCCCTCAGAGGGTTGTAACATAGGATTCGAAACAACCCAAGCTTTAGAAATGAATAGGCTTTCATAGCTCCGTCTTGAACTTTGTCTTCCAATTCAGAGGCATATTCATACCGCTCTATGAAATCTGAAAATAGAGGGTCACACTTACAAGAGTTACTAAGTGTTAGTAAGTTCTTGATCGAAGACAGTAACTAAATGACTATAGGAATAAAAGTTATTATGGAGATAGTATTTGGTCAAGATTGTCTTGCTTAGTGAAAGAATATTTGGCTGCCCCTCGGTAGCATCTATTCTGACTCATTAATGTGTCGTTGCAAATAAATAAAGAAATATGGATATTTATTAATTTTTTTTTTCTAAAATTGGATTGAAATGCATAAGTCTAATAGAATATTGTTTATTTTTCAGTAATTTTGAACTTAATTATAAAACTATTAGCTTCTGATAAATTCAAAGGTGAAGGGTTTTCAAACTAGAAATCAAACAAAAATACAATACTAAAGGTTGACGATTTCAGTTTTTTTTAATGGAGGAATGTCCTCCTCTTCCCAGTTCAAATGCTGACCAAAATATTCAGGAAGCCTATGATAGATGGGTTTGGGCTAACGATAAAGCCAGAGCCTATATATTAGTAAGCATATCTAATGTGCTTACTAAAAAGCATGAAGCCATGGTCACTACATGTGAGATCATGGTATCGTTGGAAGAGATGTTCGGGCAACTGTCTTCTTCGGTACGATATGATGCTATTAAATACGTCTATACTCCCGCAAGAAAGAGGGGACCTCTGTTAGAGAACATGTCCTAGACATGATGGTCCATTTCAAGATTGCGGAAGCTCATGGCGTTGTCATAGATGAAAGGAGTTAAGTTAGTATGATAATAAATCTCTTTCGAAGAGCTTTCTAACATTTCGTACTAATGCTATAATGAATAAACTTGATTACAATTTGACCACTCTTCTGAATGAACTACAGACTTATCAATCCTTCATGAAAAACAAGGAAAGTGAAGCAAATGTTGTTTCACAGAAGATTTCTCTTATGGGATCTTCATCTGGAACGAAACCCTCAAAGAAAAAGAAGTCTGTTTCTTCTAAGGATAAAAGTATCTAGATGTCGAGAAAGGAAAATGGAAGAAGAAAGCCCTTACAAATAAAAGCAAGAATAAAACACCAAAAGAAAAATGTTTCCGTTGCAATGAAGACAGACATTGGAAACGCAGTTGCCCGTAGTATCTTGCTGAAAAGAGGCCTGAAAAGGTAAACTAAGGTAAATCCAATTTACTTGTAGTAGAAACATATTTAGTGGAAAGTTCTCACTTAACCTGGATACTAGATTCAGGTGCCACTAACCATATTTGCACTTTTCTTTAGGAAACTAGTTCCTGGATACAGCTATTAGAAAATGAAATGGCTTTCAAGGTGAGAATATGTGAAGTCATTTCAACAAAGGCAGTAGGAGACTTTAAGTTATACTTCGGAGATGCTTACATTTTGCTTGAAAATGTATATTATGTACTTATAATGAAAAGGAACTTAATCTCTGTGTCTTGTCTACTAGAAAATATGTACAAAGTAATCTTTGATATTAATGAAGTGTTCATTAGTTCAAGAGTTGTTCATGTTTTTTCTTCTAGACTTGAAAATAACTTGTATTTATTAAAACCAACTGAAGAAAAAGACAACTTATATATAAAGATGTTTAAAATAGCAGAAACTCAAAATAAAAGTGGAAAGATTTCTCCCAATGCCTATCTTTAGCACTTAAGACTTAGTCATATAAATGTCAACAGGATTGAGAGACTGGTAAAAAATGGTCATCTAAACCAGTTCGAAGACAGTTTGTTGCCTCCATGTGAATCATGTCTTGAGGGTAAAATGACCAAAAGATATTTTACAGGAAAAGGTCTTAGAGCCAAAGAACTTCTAAAACTTAAACATTTAGATCTTTGTGGTCCGATGAATGTTAAAGTTCGAGGAAGATATGAATATTTCGTCAATTTTGTTGATGATTATTCAAGGTATGACTATATTTATCTAATGAGTCACAAGTATAAAACTCTTGAAAAGTTTAAAGAATTTAAGACAGAAGTTGAAAGCATATTAGATAAGAGAATCAAAACACTTCGATCAGATCGAGGTGGTGAGTATATGAATTTTACAATTATCTGGTAAATCATGGAATTCAATCCCAACTCACAGTTCTTGGAACACCACAAAAAAATGGTGTTGCAGAAAGGAGAAATCGAACATTGTTGGACATGGTTCGTTCGATGATGAGTTATGCTCAGTTACCTCAATCCTTTTGGGGGTATGCAATACAGACTAGTATATTTTTTGAATATTGTTCCCTTAAAAATTGTTTCAGAAACACCATATGAGTTATGGAGAGGACGTAAAGGTAGTTTATGTCATTTCAGAATCTGGAGATGCCTGACACACATGTTGATGCAAAACCTTAAGAAATTGGAATGACATTCAAAATTATGCCTATTTGTAAGATACCCTAAAGAAACAAAAGGTGATTTTTTTTATGATCCTCAAGAAGATAAAGTATTTGTATCGACAAATGCTACATTTTTAGAAGAAGATCATCTTAGGAATCATCAGCCTCACAGTAAACTAGTATTCAATGAAATGTCCAAAGAAACTACAAATTCAACAAGAGTTGTTGATCAAGCTGGTCCATCAACAACAGTTAATGCTCTATCACATATTTCTTAAGAGTTGAGAATGCCTTAACATAGTAGAAATGGAGTCAATGTACTTTAATTTTGTCTAGGAACTTGTAGATCAACCAGATGGGGTCAAACCTATTGGTTGCAAGTGGATCTACTAGAGAAAGCGAGACCAAATTGGTAAAGTGCAGACCTATAAAGTCAGACTCATGGCAAAAAGGTTTTACCCAAAGAGAGGGGGTAGACTATGAAGAAACCTTCTCTCCTATTGCCATGATAAAATCTATAAGAATACTTTTATCCATTGCTGAATTTTATGACTATGAAATATGACAAATGAATGTCAAGACAGCCTTTTTGAATGAACATCTTGATGAAAGTATTTACATATCTCAACCATAAGGGTTTATTGAAAAAGGGCAAGAGCAAAAGATTTACAAGCTTAAAAGATCCATTTATGGGTTAAAACAAGCATCTAGATCCTGAAATATAAAATTTGACACTGCATTCAAATCTTATGGTTTTGAGCAAAATGTTGACAAATCTTGTGTTTACAAGAAGAGAGCCAACAAAACTGTAGCTTTCCTGGTCCTTTATGTTGATGATATCTTGCTCATTGGGAATGAGACAAGTTTTCTTGCTAACGTAAAAAGATGGCTAGCATCGCAATTCCAAATGAAAGATTTAGAAAATGCACAGTACGTTCTTGAAATCCAAATTATTCAAAATCGCAAGAACAGAATGCTAGCACTATCTCAAGCATCTTATATTGACAAAATGTTGTCTAGGTATAATATTAAAAAAGGGCATGTTATCTTTTAGACACAGAATTCATTTGTCTAATGAATAGTGTCCTAAGACACCTCAAGAAGTTTAGGAAATGAAAAGAATTCCTTATGCATCAGCAGTAGGGAGTCTGATGTACGCTATGTTATGTACACGTCCTGACATATGCTTTGCAGTTGGAATTGTCAGTAGGTTCCAATCTAATCCTGGACATAGTCATTGGACTGTTGTTAAGAACATCCTCAAGTATCTAAGGAGAACGAGAGGCTATATGCTCATGTATGGGTCTAAGGATTTGATCCTTATATGATACATTGATTCTGCTTTCCAGACTAATGTAGATTATAGGAAATCTACTTTAGGATCAGTTTTCACTCTTAACAGAGGAGTTATAGTGTGGAGAAGTATCAAACAGAGTTGTATCGCTGACTCCAAGATGGAAGCTGAATACGTAACTGCATGTGAAGTAACTAAAGAAGTCGTATGACTATGCAAGTTCCTGACAGATTTGGAATTGGTTCCAAATATGCATCTGCCTATCACTTTTTGTTATGATAACAGTGGAGCAGTTGCCCATTCAAATGAACCAAGAAGCCACAAACACGGAAAATATTTTGAGAGAAAGTACCATCTCATTAGAGAGATAGTACATCGAGGAGACGTGATAGTCACGCAGATAGCCTCTGAAGATAATCTTGTTGATCCATTTACGAAGGCCCTCATGACTAAAGTGTTCGAGGGTCACCTGGTCGAACTAGGACTACGAGCTTCATAATCTAGGGCAAGTGGGAGAATGTCAAGGGTATATAGATGCCCTAGCTTATTGTATTTTCTCTCCTAGTCTCAACATTGTATACATTTTATATTTGTATATATTTGTAACTCACTAGAGTATTAGTCCAAGTAGGAGATTTTTGGGAATGTCCAAAAACTCGCAGTTCGTATATATTGAAAACATATTCTATTTATCAATAAAAGTATTATTGAGTTGTTCACTCAATAAAATGTTATTGATATTGCATTTTGTTATTAAAATCCAATAAACGAAATCCATGGCTATAGTATGAATATTTTAACATTATGTGGAGACATAAAAGTGGATCAAGTTTTAGTATATAGCCAAAATGATTTATAAGTATATGGATAAGGTTGGATACCTCATCTTGGTGACACTATTGGATGCAGCCCATATTAAATAATGATACAAATGATGTGATCTCAAAATCATTCATGTAAAGACATGCGAGTGGAGGCATCCTATGCAAAAGATGTTTGCATAAGACCAGACCTCGAGATAGTCACTTTTTCTTTATAACGACCGTTTACTATTAAAACTAACTATTTCAAATTTGACGATCTAGGGTAACTCGATTAATTTTGAGCTAATTGTGAACTCTTTTTATTCCGGATTATCCTTTGATCTATACAGGTGAGAGTAGTTCAACAACATTGCTCAATAAGCCTTCCATTTTGGAGATAAGACTGGATAGATTGCTAGGGACATAGTCTTGCAAGATGGAATTCACTCATACTCGTTTTAGGGTTAGCAGATAGGTTGTTCCCTTAAGTACTGTTTTATGATTTTGAACAATGAGGCCCCACCCTCTCATGGTTTAGAGGGACATGGTTTATTAGTTGGATTATAAACCAATTATTCAATAGAGGATCAGTGGGAGTTTAAGAAGCAAGATGTATTTACAGGGGTAAAAAGGTATTTTGACCTAACTGTAAATACGAATAATCTATGAAGGATTGACTTATTGATTATGGTTAAAATGGAGAGAAATAATGATGTGTCTCAGTAGTTAACGAATATTGATTAATTCGGTTTAAAGAGTTTAGCCAATTAATCTCAAATTGTTAGAGCTCATGATCTGTAGGTCCATAAGTTCCCTTTACTAGCTCATAAAATTATATCTTGGATTAGTGAATTGAGCGATTTTGAAACGTTCAAAATAAAATTAGGTTTTCTGAATTTGAAGTGTTCAAATTCAATTTAGAGTTTGATTAATTGTATTTGATACAATTAAATTTTTTAATTTTATTGAAATTGAAAGGAATTGAAGAGATTAGAATATTTAAATATTGAATTAACATGAATAGGATTCATGTTTAAATTAGGTGTTTAATTAATTTAATATTTGATATTAAATTATTCATTCATTCATTAAATTTGTTTAATTAATTATTTAAATAAAACATTTTTCAAATCTTTTGAAATTCAAAATTCAGTTTTGAATTTAATTAAATTTAATTTTGAAAATTGAAAATGGAAAAAGGAAAAATTGGAAAAATGTAGAGTTAGTGGATTAATCCAAAATTTGTTGGATCAATCCACTAACCAATACCTTGGCCACTCAATGCTAATTAAATTGTTAATCAGCTGATTAAGTGAGTGGTTGCATGTTGAAACTCCTTAAATATTCCAATTTTTCAGATTGGGAGGGCTTCATGCATTTTGAATTTCAAAATTTCGCACTCTCTCTCAAACCCCTCTCACTCCCTTCACTTAATTGAGCTAATTAAGAGATTCCACCTCTTGATCCAAGTTAGAGGATAGTAGAAAAGATCTTTGTGGTGGTTGATTGGTGTTTTGGAGTTCGAATTCGTGGAAAGGAGCTGTGACTGAAGAGATCTACAAAGGTATTGTCTTTTGAAACCCTCTTTTCTTGAAAGCAGTTTCATGCATGTTTTTAAACTCAAATTAAGTGTAGTTAGAGTGCTTATTGATTCTGATTTCTTTCACTGCATGCTTATTTACTCCATCAAACACTTGCCCTTGTCAGCCACAACTTTGGCCTTTCCCTTACCTCGAACAGTAGTGGCAGGAGTCTTCCCCTTATATCCTCTCTTCTTCGATGTAGAAGACTGAGGAACATACTTAGTTCTAGAGAATGAACCCTTATGGAACTTCCTTTTGGAATGGGCAACATTTTCCTCTTCTCAACCATTCCCTTATTTTTCATAAGAGACTGATAAGTCTGTGGCTCATTAAGGACACTGGTTAGGTTTTGAATTTTTTTCATCTTTGCATTGTTGCGAAATTGTAGGAAACTCTTCGGAAGAGATTTCATGATGAATGCAACCCGACTGCGCTCGTCTATGACCACTCTATTTGTCTCTATCACGTTAAATTGGATCATCATATCTAGGACATGTTCCCAAACAGATTGGCCTTCTTTCATTTAACAGTTGTAAATGTATTTGAGAACATCATGGTGGATGTGATAGGACGGTTCGCCAAACATCTCTCGTAGAGATTCCATAATCTCCCTTACTGTTTCCATGGTCTTGTGCTTCTTGGACAAGACTTCAGTTAAGAATGCCAAGATATAGGTGCGGGCCTTTTTGTTTGCCTTTATCCATCGGTCATAAATAGAGATGTCCAATTTCTCTATGGGGACGGGGCCTCGCCCCGATCGGGGTGGGGATTCCATGATTAGGCGGGGAATCGGGGAGGGAGTGGGGAAAAAAATTTTTCGTGAGCTAAACGGGGATGGGGACCCCACCCCCGCCTCATTCCCTATCGCCACCTCAATTAGCTTTTACATATTTATTTAGTATATTTATCTAATGTTACGTTATTATTATTATTATATAAATATTACATTTAAATTTCACATCTGATTATTTATTGGGAAAGATAATGAATATGTTTAAATTGAATGTTTAAATTTAGATTATATATGTGAATAATTTGATTTACATTTATTTCTTTCTACTAAAAAAATTAATTAGCTTCTTAGGCTAAAATTTGAGTAATTTATCTTTAAATTCAAATTGTCATATAAAACTAACCATAATAAACAATTTAGCGATAAAGTTAATTATTAATTTGCTCACATTAGTAATTTAAATTAATTGAATTTTTACAAAAAAAAAAAAAAGGTAATGGGGAAAAATTCCCCGTAGGGAACTTGATCCCCACGAATTCCCCGTGGGGAATCCCTGCCCCAATCCTGTGGAAAATTTCATGGGAATGAGGAATGAAATGGGGAGCGGGTGACGGGGATGGAAAATGACATCCCTGGCCCCATCCCACCCCGTGGACATCTCTAGTCATCAGCATCCCTCATAGCCTGGGATGCGTTATGAGTAGAGGTCGGAGGAAGTTACTCTGATAAGACGAACTGCAAATCATCAACAACTAGAATCGTAATCAAGTTAGACTTTCACGTAGAGTAATTTTTGCCGGTTAACTTTTCATTTTTAAGCAGTACGATAATTTAGGAAGACATTGCCAAAATTAAATAAAAAATGACCATGTTAGTTAGTTTTGCCTTAACCCATCACACACAAATACAAATTGCAAGGAATCAAATCATTTAGCAAAAATAAGCAATCATAGAAACCATAATAAACTATTGATTTAGTTTTTGCAATGATGCTTTAGAGGTTTAGAACAACAACCACCGAAGGGTGATCAGCTACTCCTCCTCTGAAATGAGGCAATTCTCAGCTAACTCTAATGCAAAATAACTCATATTTCTATAGACATTAGCCACTGTTGTTCGGTCAAAGATTCGTTGTAATTGAATTTTGTAAATTTCACTTGTAAAGACTAAATACAATAAACTAAGATCCATGGCTATTATATGAATACTTGAAATTTATGTGGCGACATAAAGATGAATCAAGTTCGAGTAAATAGCCAAAAAAGGTCTATAGTATACGGATAAGGTTGGGTGCCTTATTATGGTAACATTATTAGATGCATCCCACTCTATAGTTGTTACAATTTGTTGTAAGGTGCTACAAACAAAATGGTCCTGATATGTTTTATGTATTGACATAAGGAGTGGGGTAAGTTTGAGACATAGGGTGCAATAAGGAATTCACGCCTACCCGATTTAGGGATAGAGGAAAGGTTGTTCTCTTAAGTAGTGAATCCAAGTCTTGAACAAGGGGCCCCACCCTCTCATTGGCCCGAGAGGGATCCGATTTAGTGATTGGATCACAAACCAATTGTTCATTAGAGGATCAGTGGAACTTAAGAAGCAAGATGTAATTTCGGGGGTAAAACAATATTTGACCCAACCATTATGACGAACAACATGTGAAAGGTGGACTTACTGATGATGGTTAAATCAAGTAGACACAAATATATCTACAGTGAGAAGAGTACAACTATCGAGCTACAATGGTGTGACTCGGTAGTTAACGAATATTGATTAATTCGGACTAAAGAGTTTTAGCCAATTAATCGAATTAATCTCAAGTCATTGGAGCTCATGATCTGTAGGTCCACAAGGTCCCTCTACTAGCTCGTAAAACATGAACACCTTGAATTAGTAAATTGAGTGAATTTGAAATGATTTCAATTTGATGTGTTCAAATTGAATTTCAATTTGAAGTGTTCAAATTAAATTTAGGGTTACAATTTGAAGTTTTCAAATTGCAAATTAGGGTTTGAATTTGAATTGTTCAATTACAAATTAGGGTTTGTATAATTATATTTGATATAATTAACATTTAATTTATCGAAATTATATGAAATTGGAGAGTTTATAATATTTAAATAATGATTTAAATATTAATTACATGAATATGATTCATGTTTAAAATTAGGTGTTTGATTAATTTAATATTTGATATTAACTTATTATTTAATTAATTAAAATTGACTAATTAATTAAAATCAGATTAATTTTCAATTTTAGAAATTTTAGAAATTGAAATTTTGATTTTTGAATTTAATTAATTTTAAATTAATTAAATTAAAAATTAAAAATTAAAATTAAAATAACACATAGTGGAAAATTCCAATTTCTTGCATGTTTGATGTGTTTTATCAAAATTCTTACACCTAGCCCACTTATTGGAAGTGGCATTGACCAGATTCTTGAATGCTTGCACGGAAGATTGAAATAAAATATCCAATTTCTTTGATTGAAGAGGAAGAGCTACTGGAAAATTGGTTTCTGCAGATTTTTTTTCCTTCACTCAAACCAACACTATTCTTCCTTTCACAATTCAGCTCAATCTAAAGTTCCACCACTCAAATTCAAGGTTGAGAATAGTATAAAAGATCTCTTGGTGGTTCACTGATGAATTGAAATTGAGATTTCGTGAAGAGCAACTTGGATTTGGAAGAATTCTATAAAGGTTTGACATCTTGAAACCCTATTCCGTGAAATTATGTTTTGCATGCATTTTAAAACTCAAATTAAGTGTAATTAGAGTGCTTATTGATTCTGATTGCTTCCGTTGTACGATTATACATCCTATCATTGGATAACTCTTAACTCATCCCTGTAAGTGTAACCCTCCCACTTTCAGATCCCAAAGGTATAAACCAATAAGCCACCGTTAGGAAAGACAACTATTAGTAATTAACCTAAGTGACCCTATCCTTTTTAGGAGTTTGCGGTGTTTCGAAACCTATGATCAGACCCTCCGAAGGGATGATCACTCCGGGATGATATGCAGGCAGATCATAAGAATCTCATGGTGCGACCTAGGGGTAGAGATTGAAGGATACATTGACACACGTCCCGTTCTTACTTACTATGGACACTTTTCCCATTCACCTTGTTATTGACCCATGCAAATACTTTCTGAAGAGAGGCCGCGTCCAAGGCGACACGAAGATGAGCATGGATCTCACAATGTGAATATAGGGACGTAACAGCAAAACTTGATATAAATATCTCGTTTTGTAATTTTCCTCCCACTAAAGTATCCTATCGTATTTTAGGGTTATTTAACTTAGATAAATCTGGCTAAGTCAATCTGTCTAAGTCTATGCCTATTATAACTCTTTACAATAAGGTCTTTTTCATATGTTCTAGGTGAATTAAACTCCTTTATTAACCTAGTGACATTGCATGCTAACATTAAACTGTGATTAATTCAACTCAAGTTCTAGGTCAGTTCTCAGGTAGGAGGTGTTCCGTAAATTGTCAACTTAAATACCTCCAGCCTAGACAGAAACTTACCAGTAGAGTTCCCTTATAATCATAGAAATGTTTTTTCTACTTTTTCATTTAAACTAAAGAATTAAAGTGATCTTAGGTCTAATTAAACAATTAAAAAATAATTAATTATTTTATGATCCTATATTTGTATGCAATTCTTGATTATAGATTGATGGTTTCTAATAATTAATTTTAAAAATATTTTCAAATTTTAATGATTAGCCCTATAATCATGCTCTCTATAGTTTAATTTAATTAACGATCATATTCTAATTAATTAAATAATCCATACTATATGCATTACATGAAAAATGTAACATTTAGATTTATACTATGGATGTTTTATACTCAATGCATCTTTGATTTTCATAATTTTATCAACATAACACTTTATATTAAATCCAATCATGAAAATCAAACAAGCATGCTCAAAACATTCTATTAAATATAACTTTTATATTTAAACTAAGTAATGTCATGCTTCATTAGTTTATGATAACAATTATCTTAAATAGCTCATGAAATTAGATATATATCATGCATTAATACCATACATTATAACACTTATAATATATTAAAATGCATGAACATGCTTAACCTATGGTGGGACTGATCTAAATGACATTCATAAAATATTTAAATAACAAATGAACTAGTAATTTTGACCCTTATGATAAAATAAAACAATAAATTACAATAATTATGCTAATTTATCCTAAAATCAGCTTATGCCGCTCTAGAATCAGATCAGACCGGCTAGAACCGCTTCAAATTGGACCCAAAAACGTGAACCAAGCCAAAACAGCACAGAACCGGACCCAACTAGCTTGAACCGGACTGAATCAGCTTGAATCGGATCCAACATCTTGAACCAAGTCTTTGCTGATGTCAGCGTGACGTCAACCCTTCTTCATCAACCTTTTCATTCGTACAATGCCATTTTTTTTTTCTCGATTTCTTGGTATATGTTCATCGGATTTTGGTAGAATTGGTCTCGATCTTCATCGTCAAGGGTCCTAATTCTAGACACGAACTTACAAAGACTAGGTTTTACAATTGATCAAATAAAAAAAAAATGTAAATCTAAGGCCAAAAATACCGTAAACATTCATTTGGAATATACATTCACAATGCAAGTAATCCCACCAAAACCCAATGAAAATTTCAAAATCCTAATTAATATACGAAAAGTGTCTAATACCAATTGTAGGGATGAAAGCCCTAATGCAATGTAAAGCACAAAACCAAAACTCAGTATTAATTTGGGATTTCTGAAATACCCATACACTGGACAATTCAGAAATAATATAGAGACTAAAGAAAAACAAAATTTAGCCTACTGTAAAATTAGAACCTAGGTTAAGCATTCATAAATTAAATACACAGAAAAGGGATAGGAAACCTTTATTGAAAATCCAATTCTCTAATTGGGATTTAACAAACACCACCAAGAGAGTAACATTCTTATCTTCTGACAAACTTTTGGTATTTTTGGTTTGTGGGAACCAAATGAATTAGAAAAAAGGAAAAAGGAGGAATATTTTGAGAGAAATAAAAGTGAAGAACAATTCTATAGAATCTCTATTTCTCTTCTGATAAAAAAGACTTTTTGATTAACAGAGATAGAGAGGGAGAGAAACGTGGGATCACCCACATTTATAGATAACTTCCCCTATGTGGGTGTTATCTGATTAATTAATTTAGTTATTAAATTAATTAAACTAATTATTAATTAATAAATATATATATAATCATTAATTAAAATTTAATTAATGATTTCATATAAATCATATTAAATGAAACATCTCACATGAGCAATAGTTTTAATTTAATTAATCAAATCAAATAAAATTAAATAATTATTTAGTTTTCTAATTAAATTATTTCTAAATTAAATATCAAATATTTAATTTGGCTTACATTTGAATCATATTCATTTGTATTTCTCTCATAACCTAGAGTTTTAATGTGCATCAAATACACATTAATTTTAACCTATAGTTTTAATATGAAACCAATTCATTAATATTTGAACTCCTTCAAATATTTATTCTCCCATAAATTAATTTTGAATCATATCCAAAATTAAATTTATATTATAAAGTTTAAATAAAATATAAACTTTATATTATAATGCATCATTATACATTATATTATTTTCCTAAGTGAATTTGAACATTTCAAACTCTATTCAAAGCATAATTACCTCAATTTTCTTTAAAAACTAGGAAGGGGACCTCATGGACTTACAAATTAGAAGCTCCAACGATATGAGATTAATTGGCTAAACTCATTAACCAAATTAAACAATATTGGTTAACTATAGGTACACTCCACTAAAGACTCATATACTCTTCTCACTACAGATATATTTCTGTATCCATGGATATAGACCAATGTCAGTAAGTTAGTCCTCACGAGTGTTCGTAACACCAACTAGGTCAAATTACCATTTTACCCCTGGGTTACCTCTATATCCTTAAGTACTAATGCTCCTATAATGAACAACCTGTTTATGGTCCAACCATTAAACAGAAACCCCTCTCGAGCCAGTGAGAGGGTAGAGCCCTTTGTTCAAGTCCTGAAGAAACCATTTAAGGGAACACTCATCTATTTACCCTAAATTTGGGAAGGAGTGATATCCATCTTGTATTATTATGTTCCCAGCTTCCCACTCGATATTGTCCCCAAAATGGTAGGCGTATTGAGTTGGCAAACTGACTACTCTCACCCATACAAATAAAAGGACAATCTTGAAAGTACCCCATGGTTCGCAGCAGAAGCGAGGATCGTTCCCAATTCCCAATTTTCACAGAATGCAAAAAATTATAGAACAAAAATTATGCAATTCAACAAAAATTACAACATGCAAAAAAGAGGAAAAGGGAGAAGATTACATACCCTTAAAGAACCAAAATCTTCTTATCAAATTCCCTCATAGATCTGATCACGAACCTTCCTAAAAAAACAAACCAAAACCAAGATACCCCCACAAGTGAGACCTCTATATTCTCTGTAGGGATGAGAATCACAGGAGGTGTGGGCTCTGCAATCTTTTGAGAGAGGGAAATTATTGAGAAGGAACTTTTCAGGGAGATTAAGAAAATTAAAACACATAGAGACCCTCTCTATGAAGTAGATGAATCAGACTGTAGAACTAACTTCCCATTAGCCTGACTATTCAACATCCATTAACTACCGGTCACTCCACTAAAGACCGACAACTACACTCTTCGCACTACAAATATATTCTGTGTCTATTGGATATAACTAGTTAACAGTGTAATGACCCTTCACAAATTGCTCGTAAGTCCATGTGGGACAAAATTAGTGTTTCGCCCCTATAGTTACATCTAACTTCTTAAGTACCACTAATCCCTCTAATGAATAATAAATCATAGTCCAACTATGACCAAAACCCTCTCGAGCCAAGAGAGAGTGTGGCGCCATATTGTTCACGCCCTAGAGTCAGCCCTTAAAGGAGCAATTTATCTACTTATTCCGACATTAAGGAAGAAGTGAATTCCGTCTTGTGTAGTTGTGTTCCCAACTCCTCAATCAGACGAATCCCCAAAATGATAGGCTTATTGAGTCAACGATTTGATCACTCTCACCTATACAAATCAAAGAACCACCTTCATAGATAGGAGTTCACAACTCACTCAAGATTTAGGTCATGTCACCTATGGTCATCCTGGTGAAATGTGAGTCTCTATTATTAATGGTGTTATATAATGAGACTATTCATTTCGTGATCTGGTCTTATACAAACTCCTTTATATAGAATACCTTCGCTTACATGTCTCTCCATGAATGATCAGGATCAAATCATTTGTAGCACTTCACAAAAATTGTAACATCTACAAAGCGGGCCATATTCGTAGTGTCACTAGGATAAGATACCCAACGTTATCCATCTATTACAGAACAGTTAGGTTATCACTTAATCATGATCCACTTTTATGTCTCTACATACATGTTTAAGCTATAGAAGATAACTTTGGATGTTAGTTTATTGGTTTGTGGGTTAATGCTAATAAATGTCGAATAAAACATCTCATATTTTATTAAATAAATAAAATTTTTTGTACATTACAATTACAAACTACAGGACTCACAAGATTTAGAACATCAACCGCAACAATGTCCCACTTGTCTTAAAGCTAGTGGGGTGTACAATATAAAAGTCATACTAATAAAAGTACACATAAAAACAATAAACTAGAGCATAATACGTGCCAAGTAACAAATCTCCCACTTGCCCTAGACTAAATGTGGCCTGTCTCATAGACTCATACTCCCCTTAAACACCTTAGCCGTGAGGGCCTTTGTAAGCGGATCAACAATGTTGTGCTTCGAAGCTATCTGCGTGACGATCACATCCCCTCAGTGCACAATTTTTCGAATGAGATGATACTTCCGCTTTATGTGTTTTCTGCATTTGTTACTCCCGGCTCTCAGGAATTAGCCACAATACCACTATTATCACAACAAAGGGTGATGGACTTAGACATGTCTGGAACCACTTCCAGTTCAGTTAGGAACTTCCTAAGCCACACAACTTCCTTAGCAGCTTCACAAGCTGCTATGTACTCAGCATCCATAGTGGAGTCAGCAATGCACCCCTGCTTGGTAGTCTTCCAAACTACTGCCCCTTTGTTAAGAGTGAACACTAATCCTGGTTTGGGTTTCCTAGAATCCTTATCAGTCTGGAAATCAGAGTTTGTGTATCTTGTAAGGATCAAATCTTAAGAACCATACATAAACATGTAGTCCCTCGTTCTCTGAAGATACTTGAGGATGTGTTTAACGACGTTCTAATGATCATATCCTATATTAGATTGATATCTACTAACTATTCCCACTACATAGCAGACGTCAGGTTTAGTATATAACATTGCATACATCAAGCTAGTAACAATCGATGCATAGGAGATCCGTCTCATTTTCTCAACATATTGAGGTATCGTAGGACACTGTTCCTTAGACAAAATAACTCCATGCCTGAAAGGGAGTAAACCCCTCTCGGAGTTCTACATAAAAAACTTGGCAAGCATCTTGTCAATTTCTGATGCCTGAGACAAGGCTAGCGTTTTGTTCTTTTTATCTCTAAAGATCTGAATGCCCAGAATAAACTACGCCTCTCCCAAATCTTTCATTTGGAGTTGGGTTGTTAGCCAATTTTTAATTTCAGTCAGCATACTACATCATTCACAATGAGTAGGATATTATTTACATACAACACAAGAAAAGCTACTTAATTGTTGATGATTTTCTTGTAAACATAAGGCTCATCAACATTTTGATCGAAGTCATAAGATTTGATCGCCAGTATCAAATCTTATATTTCGAGATCGAGAAGTTTGCTTCAATCTATGAATGGATTGATTAAGCTTGCAAATATTTTACTGTTGACCTTGGGTTATGAATCCTTCAAGCTGCTTCATATAATGGTCTCCTCAAGATTACCATTCAGAAAAGCAGTCTTGACATCCATTTGCCAAATCTCATAGTCATAATATGAGGCAATGGATAGAAATATCCAGATAGACTTCAACATGGCAACATGTGAGAAAGTCTCCTCATAGTCGACTCCCTCAACTTGGGTATAACCCTTCGCCATAAGTCTAGCCTTGAAGGTTTGAACCTTCCATCAGCACCTCGTTTTCTTTTGTAGATCCACTTACAACCTATAGGTTTTACCCTATCAGATTGATCTATAAAATCCCAAACTGAATTGAAGTACATAGACTCTATTTCGAGATCCATAGTTCTGATCTATTCATATTTGTCAACATCCTCCATTACCTTCTTATAAGACAATGGATCCTCAACATCTCCGTCGGCTACGATAGTTAAGGTTTCTGTTAAACCCATATAACAAATAGGTGGGTTCTCAACCCTTCCACTATGTCGAGGCTCTCTCTACACTTGAGGTGGTGACCTACCTGATGAACCAACTTTAACAACTCTTGTTGAGGTGTTGGGCTCTTCAATAACTCTTGTTGAAGGTTTAGTAGTTTCACTGGAAAATTCATTCAACAAGATCTTACTACGGGGCTTATTCTCCCTTATGTGGTCCTCTTCTTAGAAGGCAACGTTTGTCGACACAAACACCTTATTATCCTTAGGATCATAGAAGTAACCACCTCTCATTCCTTTAGGGTAACCTACAAATAGACACAATTTTGAATGAGGTACCAATTTCTTAGAATTTTCCTCAAGCACATTTGCTGGGCAACCCAGATCCTAAAATGACGTAAAGTACCTTTACGACCATTCCATAATTCCAAAGGTGTTCTAGTAACATTTTTGGAAGGAACGCAGTTCAAAATGTAAACTACAGTCTAAAACTGCATAACCCCAAAACGGGTCAGGTAAGAAAGCATAACACATCATAAACCGAACCATATCTAATAGGGTTCAATTTCTGCTTTCTGATACACATTCTACTGAGGTGTACTAGGTACTGAGAGTTGGGATACAATTCTATGCTTTATCAAATAGTCTTGGAATTTTAAATCCAAATATTCTCCACCTTGATCAGATCGAAATTTTTTAATTGTTTTATTTAATGCATTTTCTGTTAGGGTTGATGCCCTAAATCTCGTAGGGTTCTGTAGTTTGTAAACACTTGTATGAACAAACACTTTGTGATTTATAATATATGATATTTTATTCACTCCAGTCTATGAAATATGAGATATTTTAATTGCATTAACCACAAACCAATAAACTAAGATCCATGGTTATCGTTGTAACTTAAACATGTATGTGGAGACATATAAGTAGATCGTGTTTTAAGTGATAACCTAAATAGTCTATAGTTTATGGATAAGGAGGGATACCTTATCCTGGTGACAATACGAGTGTGGTCTGCTTTGTAGGTGATACAAATGTTGTAAAGTGCTAAAAATGATCTGATCCTGATCATTTATGTATTAGACATCCGAGCGGGGATATTCTATATAAAGGAGTTTGTATAAGAGGGACAACGAATTGTTTAGTCTCGTTATATAATGTCGTTCATAATTGAGACTTTCATTTCACTGGGATGACCATAGGTAACATGACCTTAATCCTGAGTGAGTTGTGAACTCCTGTCTATGAGGGTGGTTCTTTGATTTGTATGAGTGTGTTCAGATTGCCGACTCAACAAGCCTATCACTTTGGGGATTCGTCTGATTGGGGAACTGGAAACTCATTTACACAAAGTGGAATTCACTTCTTCTCTGATGCAGGGGTAAGTAGATAAATTACTCTCTTAAGGGCTGATTCCGGGGCTTGAACAATGTGGCGCCACACCTTCTCTTGGCCCAAAAAGGGTTTAGTCATAGTGGGACTATGATATATTATTCATTAGAGGAATCAGTGGTACATAACGAGTTAGATGTAACTACAGGGGAAAAATGGTAATTTGTTCCAGTTGTACTTACGAGCGATTTATGAAGGGTCATCGTACTATGAATTGGTTATATCCAATGGATATAGAAATATATCTGTAGTATGAAGAGTGCAACTGTTGGTCTTTAGTGGAGTACCCGACAATTAACGGATGGTGGATAATGTGATTAAAGAGTTTAGTCAATTATTCACATACCGTTGGATCTTCAAGCAACAGGTTCCTAAGGTCCCCTTGGTAGCAATTCAAGTTGAGAATCAATTTTTGGGTTAGTTTGAAACGTTCAAATTAACAAGAGGGAATTTAATTATATAATTCATTCAATTATATATGATGTAATTGATATGATGTATTTGATATATTATTATTTGATTGGAGGAACTAATATTTATACAATCTATATTAAATGTCATAAAATAGGAAAAGAACTATGGTTTATATTTTTAATATGATGCAATATTAAAACTACATGTTATAAATATAATATGATAAGTTAGTTATTGTATTTATTTATAATTTATTAATTATATGATAGTTAAAATTTCTTTTTCTTAATAACTGACCTTAGTGGGTGGTTATACAGTTATTATGGCAAAGTGGAATAAAGATGAAAAAGTGGTTTTTCAAATTACACTACGAACGTCTCACATAATTGACTATCGAGTGACTACACGATAGGATCGAGTTTTCTATATGATAGTACTCTTTTCTAAACGATTGAGCGTTGAGTCTATGCAATCGACTTCCATCTTTTACACGATAGTGCTGCCTATTACTCGATCGTCTCCTCCTCCACTCCAACTCTTCCTTCAATCCAAAATAAGCCAGAGCCCACAACTCCTAGATTCTCACACAGAGAATACCAAGGTAATCTTGTGGTTGTGTCCGATTTTGTTCGAGGATCAAGTTGATACTCGTTGTTGGTGTTTGAGGGAGATTGAGTTCGAGTTGATTGTTGCGTTTGAGTTTGATCGAGGGACACACTTGAAGAAACAATCTTCAAAGGTATGTTTCTCTCATCCTTTGTATTTAAATCAAAGCATGCTGTAATTTATTGATTAATGCATAATCTATTTAGTATGATTATAAATGTTTGAGCTCTTCCACAATGGAGTTTGGAACGATTCGCTTCTGCTCATAGGTTCTCTATAATTAGAGTTCCCTCATTTTCAACCTCAGCTTTGTACTCCTTGAACTTTTCAAGGGCTTCAGATTTATGTTGCATTAAATATGATGGAATATAGAAACATGCAGTGGAAGAAAATAGGATCATTAAGCATTCTAATTCCTTAATTTTGATATCAAATTAAGCTTGTCCATTGGGGTATCAAGAGGGTTTCATTACATACCTTTGAAGATCCTCTTCAAACTTGAAATTCAGCTGCAATCTTCTCCAATTCTTGCTTGGACCACCACTAGAGCTTCCCTACTATTCTTTAGCAGCCTTAGATTGAGTTGTGGGACTAAAAACAAACTGAACTTTAGGAAATTGGAGGAGAAGTTTTCTGGTTTTTCAGCTTGTTGAAAAATAACTTCTTCAACCTTTAAAACCTTAGTAATTCAACAATTGTATCTACTTTTGCACTCAATCAAGAGTGATTTTATTACATGACTCTCATGCAAACTGATCACTTGAAGTGATTCCAGCTACTCCTAGAATTTGATGGTGGAATTATGTGTAAGAAGGTGATTAACCTTCTTGCTTGAAAGTAGGAAAATCCCACATTGAGATTTTTCTCCATTTTCAATTTTCCTTTTTGATTTTGAAATTTGATTTTCAAAATCAAAACTTTTTCCAATTTAATTTTTTAATTAAAATTGAAATTTTATTAATTTTACAAAAATTAATTCAATAATCAAATTTTCTAATAAAATTAATAATTAATTAAACAATTTAATTAATTCTATTAATTTAATATCAAATATTAAATTAATTTATCACCAATTCCAATACCTGAATTCTTATTCATGAAATTAATATACAAATCATATTTATATATTAATCGATTTTTCAATTACGTTTAATTCAAAAATTAAACGTGTAATTATATCACATATAATTACTAATTCCCTTAATTCAAATTTGAATGTTTCAAATCAAGTTATCACGCTATTCTAAGGCCAATTCCGTTTGTGAGCTAGTAGGGAGACCTAATGGACTTATAGATCATGAGCTCCAATGATCTGAGATTAATTGACTAAACACTTTATACCAAATTAACCCCCATTCATTAACTACCAGGTCACTCCACTAAAGCCCAGTAGTTGCATTCCCCTCATTGTAGATATATTGTGTCCATTTGATATAACCATAATTAGTAAGTTAACCTTCATAGGTTGTTCGTAATAACGATTGGATCAAGATCCATAGCTTTAATCCATTGTTCTTTGTCCACATCATCCATTGCTTGTTTGAAAGTTAATGGATCCTTTAAGCCATCATCAAGTATGATGACTTGAGCTTCAGTTAAACCCATATACCAGTCAGGCTGTTGCACAACCCTCCCACTACGTCGAGGCACTCTTAACTCTTGAGAAGGACGTAGAGTATCAGTTCCATCAACAACTCTTGTTGATGGATCTACGCGATCCATTTCTCTGGTCATTTCATCTATTACTAGCCTACTGCGAGGTTGGTGATTCTTGATGTGATTTTCCTCTAGAAAAGTTGCATTTGTCGATATAAATACTTTATCTTCCTGAGGATCATAAAAATAACCACCTTTTGTTTCTTTAGGGTAGCCTATAAATAGACATACTTTTGACAGCGTTCTAGTTTTTTAGGATTTTGCACCAACACGTGTGTTGGGCATCCTCATATCCTGAAGTCATGTAAACTACCTTTACGTCCTCTCTAGAGCTTGTAAGTGTTTCAAAAACACTTTCTGAGGGAACCATGTTCAAAATATACACTGCAGTCTTAACTGCGTGTCCCCAAAAAGAATTTGGCAAATGGGCATAACTCATCATAGAACGAACTATGTCTAACAAGATTATATTTCTCTTTTCTGGCACACCATTTTGTTGAGGTGTGCCAGGTACTATGAGTTGTGACTGGATTCCATGTTCTATCAAATAGTCCTGGAATTTCAAGTCTATATATTCACCACTTCGATTTGATCGAAGTGTTTTAAGCTTTGTACCTAATTGGCTCTCAACCTCTGCTTTATATTCCTTGAACTTTTCAAGTGTATCAGACTTATGATGTATTAGGTAAATATGCTCATATCTAGAATAATCATCAATGAAATTGATGAAATATTCATACTCTCATCTAGCTTTAACATTTATTGGACCACAGAGGTCTGAATATATCAATGCTAAAGGTTCTTTGGCTCTAAGACAAAATTCACACGGTGGTAGTGAATTGTTTTCTAACTGATTTTGATGACCGTTCTTAACCAATCTTTCAATCCTATTGAGATTTATGTGACCAAGTCTCAAGTGCCAAAGATAGGCATTAGGAGAAACTTTCCTTTTCTTATTTTGAGTTTCAGTTGTTTTAAACATCTCTATGTTCAAAATAGCTTTTACCTCAATTGGTTTTAACATGTACATGTACAACCTAGAACACTTCATTATTTTCAAAAGAAACTTTGTAATTTCGTTCTAGCAAACATGAGACGGATATTAAATTCCTTTTCATATAACGAATATAATAAACATTTTCAAGTAAAATGTACCTATCTCCTATAAATAACTTCATATCTCTCACTACTTTAGCCTCCTTGGTTCCTACCTTAAAGGTCACTTTGCCTTCTGTAAGTTGTCTCCACAAACTAGTTTCCTTAGAGAAAGTACACACATGATTAGTAGCACCTGAATCTATTCTCCAGGTCTTTTTATCATGTTCCACTAATCATGTTTCGATGACTAGCAAATCACAATTACTCTGCCATTCAAAAATTTTAAATGAGTTTAGAGATAGAGGACAATCCTCTGTTAAAACTTGTTTTGAATAATCATTTGCTAGTAGCTTGCATGTTGATTGTTATTGCTATTAATTAAAGCGGAAGCGAGTATTTTAGAAGAATTCAACATGCTGAAACTTTAAACATATTCTTATTAGTAAATTACATCTAAACCCAAATCAAGTTTTAGCAAAAAGTAATAATGTATCTATAATCACTATTTAGTTGTAATGATACTATAGTGAGTCAGAATAAATGCTATCGACAGCCAGTCAAATATTGCTTCACTAAAGTAAGACAATCTTGACTAAATACTATATCCAGAATAACTCATATTCCAATAGTCATTTAGCTATCATTTTTTATCAGAACTTACTAACACTTTAGTAGTTCTGTAAGTGTAGCCCTCCATTTTCAGGCCTCAGAAGTCAGCCTCAACGATGCTACCAAATTGGAAAGTCAAAGTTGGAAAACGACCTAAGAAATTCTATCCATTTTTGGAGTTTGACTTGTTACGAATTCTATGCTACAACCCTCCGAGGGGATAGCCATTGTTAAACGACTAGCAAGGCCGAATTAAAGATGAAAAGAAGGCGCAACATAGGAATCTCACGGTCCAAACAAACAGAAGAGACCGCAGGACATGTTGATACATATCCTTCACCCACTTACTATGAATTACTTCCCTCATTTACCTTGATATTGATCCATACAAACACTTTCCGAATAGAGGTCACTCCCACTATGACATAAAGTGTCATATGCATCTCACGGTGTGAATTTTCTAAGGATGTGAGTGTTGAAATCAATATATCGTATATTTGATTCTACATTAATGACTTCTCTTCATTCACCTCGATTTTGACTCATGCAAACATTTTTCGAATAGAGGTCACTCCCAAGGTGACACAAAGCATCACATGAATCTCACGATGTGAAACTCTTAGGATGTGAGAATGAAAATCAAAACATCTCTTTTGATTTTACTGTAAACAACTTCCCCTATTCACCATAATCTCGATTTATTTAAACACTTTTCGAATGGAGGTCACTCCCAAGGTGACACGAAGTGTCACATGAATCTTGATTGTGAACTCTTAGGGACATGAGAGCTAAAAATAACATATCATATATGTCATTAATCTCCCACTGAAGCATTCTTAAATTCTCACTGAAGTGTTCTAATAACATATCATATATGCTTTTAAACTCCCACTAAAGTGTCATATTATTTATTTGGGTATATTTTTACTTAGGTTTGTTTTGGCTAAGTTAAACAACCTAAGTCTAGGAGTTTATCCAAGTATAACATTTACATTTGGATTTAACCTATGATGTCTATATGATAAACCAGTTTTAAAACCTCACATCGAAACGTATTACTCATAAAATTGGTTAACAATGCTCAATTACTCGACCATAATCCCCAGGTAGGAGGTGTTCCGTAGACCATAAATTTAAGTACCCCAACCTTAGACAAGATTATATACCGGTTGAGTTTGTAACTAAATTTTACAAGATACTAGCCTATTTTAACTATTAAATCAGGCGGTTAACCTACGTGAGCATGCAACTTATCTTTGTTATGGATTTTAAATGTCTAACCCAATTTTATAACAACTTACAAATTTTTAGATATAGTAAGCATCCACAACATACATCAAAGGCATTCAATATTTAATATAACATTTATATTAAAAAATTTGAAACCCTATACATGCATACTATATATTATAACATTTTATAACATATCTTCAATGCATGTAACATGCTTCCTATGGTGGGATTTTAAATCTACATGGCATACTTTATGCACATATATGATTTATTTAATTATAACATACATCACATGCATAAATAATTAAAATAGACTAATATGGTTTTAGTTTTTGTATTATTAAGCAAACAAAAACCTAATTATTATAAAAAAAAAAAAAAGCAATAACAGGCTCCAAAACGCTTCCGGATCGCTTGAATCGCCTTAAACCGGACCCGAACCTCTTGAACTAAACCTCCAATGCTAAAAAATGGGTAGAACCGGCCAAAAACCATCGAGTACCATCAAGAATCAAGTATGCCATCAAACATCGAGTATGTCCTCAAGCATTGAGTATTTCACTAAATACCACCGAGTTGTTCATTGAGTACCATCGAGTAAGGTATCATACATCAAGTATTTTACAAAATACCATCGAGTTGCATCGAGTACCATCAAGTATGGTATCATACATCGAGTATTTCACAAAATACCATCGAGTTGCATCGAGTACCATCGAGTATGGCATCATGCATCGAGTATTTCATAAAATACCATCGAGTATGAGCATCAAGTACCATCGAGTATGGCATCGTGCATTGAGTTATTTCATGAAATATCATCGAGTTGGCTATCGAGTATTCCATCAAGCATCGAGCATATGGCAGCGGTTGGAAAATCCAGTTCCTGCTGCTCGACCTTCTTCACTTCTTTCTTCATTTACATCCTAATTGCAACTCTAATGACTCCATTCGAATTACATATAGTTAAACACACATTAAGACCCATCAAACAAGAGCCAATTACAAGAATTACAACATAATTAAAGAGAAAACAATGCCAAAACTCAAAAAAACCATATTAGTTCATCATTTTCATACAATTTATGAAAAAAAAATATCCACCAACACTCAAATTTCACTAATTGAGTACTTAAATCACACTCTGATACCAATTGTTAGGATCTACAAGCATGCAACGAAAGAAAACAGAATCAATAAGCACTCTAATTATATTTAATTTTGGGTTCTAAAAGCAAAATTTAAGAAGAAAGTTTCTTAACAACATACCTTTGATGAATTCTCCCAATTTCAAGCTACTCTTCACGTGATTCCAGTTCCAAATCAACAATGAACCACCAAGAGATCTTTTCTACTATTCTCAGTGTTGAATTTGAGTGACGAAACTCCGAATTAGAGTGAATTTGTGAAGGGAAAAAGGATTTGAAGGTGATGGATAAACTTTTCTATAGAAACTAATTTCAACAGCCAAGAACCTCATTCCTTTTAACAAAATGTAGAGTTTTTATTCAACTCTTTCATACAGGCATCTCTCGATCATCTGAATGTCAGCACCAAGATTAAGAAGATAATGGGCTAGGAGGTGATTTAAGGAGGAAACACCTTCCTTTTGTGAAAAGGTGAGTATTTCCACTTTCGCAGTTTTAAACTTCAATTAATTCACAATTAATCAAAATAAAAAACAAAAATTCAAATTCTGAAATAAGAAATTAATTAAATAATAATTTAATATCAAATATTAATCACATACCTTATTTAAAACATGAATCCTATTCATGTAATTAATATTTAAATTAATATTTAAATATTATAAACTCTTCAATTTCATTTAATTTCAATAAATTAAACATTAATTAATTATATCGAATATAATTTTAAAAACTCTAATTTGAATTTGAACTTATTCAAATTCAAACTCTAATTTCAATTTGAACATTTTCAAACTGAAATTCAATTTGAACAATTCAAATTGTTATCATTCCAAATTCACTCAATTCAATAATTCAAGGTGTTCATATTTTACGAGCTAGTAGAGGGACCTTATGGACCTACAGATCATGAGCTCCAACGATTTAAGATTAGTTGGCTAAAACTCTTTAGACCAAATTAACCAGTATACGTTAATTATCAAGTCACACCACTATATCTCGATAGTTGCACTCTCTTTATGGTAGATATATTTGTGTCCACTTGATTTAATCATAATCAGTAAGTCGATCCTTCACAGGTTGTTCATAATAATGGCTCGGTCAATATGTTGTTTTACCCCCGATATCACTTCTTGCTCCTTAAGTTTCGCAGATCCTCTAAGAACAATTGGTTTGTAATTCAATCACTAAACCGAATCCTTCTTGAGCCAATGAGAGGGTGGAGCCCCTTGTTCAAGACCTGGATCCAGTACTTAAGAGAATAACCTTTCTTCTATCCCTAAATCGGGTAGGCGTAAATTCCTTATTGCACCCTATGTCCCTAACTATCTACCCGATCTTACCCCTGAAATGAAAATTTAAGGATAATCCCGAATAAACAGGAGTTTATAGTTAGCTCAGTATTAAGATCGAGTTACCTAGGTTATCTAAGCGAAATAGTCAGTCTTAAATAGTAAACATAAAGTAAGAGTGACTTATTTCTTGGTCCGATCTTACGCAAACTCATTGCATAGGATGCCCCCACTCCTCATGTTAATACATGAACAAATCAAGATCACTTTGTTTGTAGCACCTTTATAACAACTCGTAACAACTACAGAGTGGGCCACATTCGATAGTGTTACCAGAATAAGACACCCAACCTTATTCGTGTATTAGATCATTTTGACTATTTACTCGAACCTAATTCACTTTGATGTCTCCACATAAAGTTCAAGTATTCATAAAATAGCCATGGATCATAGTTTATTCGATTTAGATTTTATAAGTACAATTTATAGATTCAATAACAACTTTATTGAAGTAATGTTGAATAACATCTTTATTGGTCATAGAATATGTTTAACTTTACAAACTGCTAGTTTCATGACATACAACCCAACAAAAAAAATACTTGGGGCGGGGTCGGGGTCGAGGACGGGGCGGGGATAACGTCCTCGTCCCCGGTCGGGGACCCCTTTTTTATCCCCAGTTTGACCCCCATCCCCTGTCAAATCAGGGATTGCCCACTTTGATCGGAGTGGGGACCCGACCCCCTATGGATTTTTGCTAACCCTATATTTATATGAGAATCCCATAAGGATTTAAGGTACCTAAAATATATAAATCAAATTCTTGGGAATTGTATTTAATAAATTTATATAGATCATTATATGGATTGAAACAATTAGAATGAATGTGGTATAATCACTTAAGTGGATATTAGTTGAAAGAATGATATCAAAACAATCCAATATGTCCATGTGTTTTTATAAAGAATCACAATTATGATATTATATTATAACTGTATACGTTGACGACTTAAATATAATTGGAACTCTTGAAGAGCTTTTAAAGGCAATAGAATATCTTAAGAAATAATTTGAGATGAAAGATGTCGGAAAAGCAAAATTTTGCCTTGACTTACATATTGAGCATTTAGCAGATGGAATATTTATTCATCAGTCAACTTATACAGGAAAAATTTTGAAAAGGTTTTATATGAACAAAGCCCATCTATTGAACATTTCAATGGATGTTCGTTCACTAGAAGTGAAGAAAGATATATTTCAACCTCAAGAAGATAAAGAAGAACTTCTTGGTCCTAAAGTACCATATCTTAGTGTAATTGGTACAATTATATATTTTGCTAATAATACAAGATCAAATATTGCATTTTCAGTAAATTTATTAGCAAGATATAGTTGTTCTCCAACAAAAAAACATTGGAATGAAATCAAACACATACTCTTTTATCTCTGAGAAACGATTTACATGAGTTTTTTTTATTCAAATAAATAAAATTTTGATCTAGTTAGTTATGCCAAGTCTGGATATTTATCTAATCCACACAAAGTTAGATCTCAAACAGGTTATCTGTTCACATGTGAAGAACCTGTTATATCATGGTGATTGGTGAAACAAACCATAACAACTACTTCCTCAAATCATGTTAAGATTCTTACAAATCACAAGGCTAGTCGAGAATATATATGGCTAAGATCAATGACTCAACACATTTGTGTAATATGTGGATTGTCTTCTAGTAAAAATCTTCCAACGATATTATACGAAGACAATACAACATGCATATCCCAAATCAAAGGAGGATATATTAAAGGAGATAGAACAAAATATATGTCACTAAAGCCTTTCTACACTCATGATCTTGAAGAAAATGACGACATCACTATACAATAAATTTGTTTGAAAGATAACCTGGCATACTTATTTACAAACACATTACCTACCGCAACTTTTGAAAACTGATGCACAACATTGGAATGTGGCGACTCAGAGATCTCAAGTGAAGTTTCCATGAGGGGGCCCATATTCTTTTTAAGAGTATTAGATTATATGAAATATTTTTTTTTTCCTTCACTAAGATTTTTTTTCCAATGGGTTTTTTCTTAATAAGATTTTAATGAGACATATTTCATATATAATGGACATCTAAGGGGGAGTATTATAAATATGTTAAATTATTGTTAGTGTCCATTGGCCATGTGTCACTTATCCATTACCCTATGTGTTATCCATGTGTCTTAAGATTACACACTATTAGTATCCATGTAATCTATCTTCTACTTGTCAAATTACCTATGAATAGTGGCATTTGGTGGGTTCTGGAAGACACAAACACATTGGGCGAAGTCTATGAAAATTGGAGAAAGTGGAGAATTTAGAGAAATTTCTTACTTTCTATTTTATGAATTTATTTTATTTTATTTATTTATATATTATTGTTTAATTTATATTAATATTTATTTATTTTGTTATTATATTATGTTATATTTATTTTAATATTAGGTATCTGTGTTTCTGTTGTGCTCCTCAAGTTCACAACACTTACTCTTTTTTTTTTTTTTTTTTAAGTTTTCTTTACGGTAGTTTTTATATTTCTTTAATAAACGTTTGAATTCTTATTTAAATTACTTTAAAAAAAATTCTTGAAAACTATTTTTTTCACAACTTGACTTTCAAATTTTGACAATTCCAATACAAAGTAGATAGTAGAACAAAGAATTTAATCCGGGAAAGCATGTTTATGAGCTTAATTTTCAAACTTGACATCATTTAATAATGATTTAGATCACATTTGGTAACTATTTTATTTTGTGTATTTGATTTGTTGAAATTTAAGGCTATTTATTCTTTTTTCTTACAATGATTTGCATTTTTCTTAAATATAATGGTTGAATTATTAGCTAAATTCCAAAACCTAAAACAATTTCTAAAAGCTACTTTTTAGTTTTCAAAATTTGGCTTGTTTTTTTAAAATACATTAGTAAAGAGTAGATAATAAATGAAGAAATTTGGAGGTGGAAGTAGTGTTTATAAGCAAAATTTTCAAAAACAGACAAAAAAACAAATGCTTACCAAAAGAGCCTTAAGTCCTTTTTGGTAACTATTTTGTTTTTGAAAATTAAGCCTATAAACTATTTTCATCTCCAAAATTCTTCATTTGTTATCTATTTTTCATCAATAATTTAAAAAACTAAGGCAAATTTTAAAAACTAAAAAAAAAGTAGCTTTCAATAAGTTGTTTTTGGAATTTGGAATTTGGCTAAGAATTCAACCATTGTACTTAAGAAAGATGCAAAACATGGTAAGAAATGTGGATAAAATAGGCTTAATTTTCAAAAAAAAAAAAAAAACCAAACAATTACCAAATAGAGCCTTATTTTTTTAGTTTTTTTTTTTAAAAAAATTTATGCATACATTTTCTCTTAAATGTCATACTATAATTTTCAAATTTCTTAAAAAAAATCATTGAATTCTTAGTCAAATTCTAAAAACAAAAATACTTTTTCGAAAATACTTTTTTAGTTTTCAAAATTTGACTTGGATTTTAAAAATATTTGTGGATATATAGTGGATACAAAACAAAGAAATTTATAGGTGAAAATAGTGTTTATAAGCTTAATTTTCAAAAATCAAAAATAAAAAAAAAAATCAAATAGTTAATAAATGAGATCTTAGGGGCGTTTTTGGTGCTGGGTTGGTTATTGTAATCTATGTGTTAAAATAGTCCATAGGTTATACTAGTATGTACTTGATGTGCAAATTATTTCAGTGTGTGATTTGGATGCAGACTATTAGAGGCTGAGTAAACAATGATTTGAAATAATAATATGTAGTAAATTGTAGGTTATAATGATTGAAAATACAATTATGATAATTGGAGCCTTAAATATGGATTGGGCTACAATAGTCTTCTCTACACCCACTTGAATCTAGGGGCTCAAACAACCCATATGCCCTCGAGCTGGGGGCTTCAAGTAGGTGGAGTGAGTTATTATAGCCCACTCCATGTTTGGGGCTTCAAATATAATAATGATGTTTATAAATATTTATAACTTACAATTAAGTATAGTAAATATTATTTCAAAATCTCTTTTGCTACATTATTTACTATTTTCAACCGTATTTATTATTTCTCACTCATCTCTCTTTTCATCTTTGTTACCGTATTTGCAATTTTATACCCATACTAAAATAGTCTGCACCCCAAACACAAACTATTATAACTCACAAACTATAATAACTACTAATTATAATAATCAATTCAATGCTCCAAATCTCCCCTAAATGTTTATCAAACTAACAACCATATTCATTGAATGTGTTCAACATGGAGAGAGGTAGCCTCTTTGGTAGAGAATTTGAAAACAAAGGATTCAATGAAAACATAGCTATGTTTCATGTTTTCAGATATATGTTTAGTAGCAGATTCAGAAATTAGTTTATAATTTAAACAATGCTTAAAATTTCATTGATACTATATATTTATTAATCATAAAACTAGTAATATTTAGTTGATAATAAACTATTATTAATTTATTTATGAATATGATTTATGTTAAAAAATTTATATAATTATTATTTTGTAATATTATATAATTTCTTATACATTACATAATATAAATTATTTTTTTTTAAATAACGAATTGAGTTTATAACATGACATATTGTATTTCTAAATGATGAAAACATAAAAATGTTTTCAGAATTTGCATGATTTGGATCACAAAATCTAAAAATAGTTTTAAAAAATAGAATCCATGTTGCGTGTTAAATATATATTTGTTGAACTCAGTGAATATGAAAACATAAGATAGAATCCGAATTATCTAAATACCCCTCAATGTTTTAGAATATTTTTAAAAAGCCCATTAGAAAAACATGTAGCAGCCCTTACTTTATTATATTATTAATATATTATAATATTTTTAAAAAGCACGTTAGATATATTATTAATATACTTGCGTGTTGAGATAAAACTTTTTTTTTTCTTTTTTTAATTTTTTTGGAGAAAGTGCTCTTATTTAGTTATTTTTTCTTTATCCATTATGCTACTAAGCGTGATTCTCGTTGTTTAATGGGACATTTTGGGCTAGGGGGACTGTAACTCTACATATATAATATTGATTTTATATTTTTTAGACCTTGCTGATATTTTTTTTCTTTGATTTTTCAAAATTGAGCTTTTTCTAATCACATTTTCTTTACAGTAGTTTTCGTTTTTGTTAAAAGTATATTTGAATTCTTAATTAAATTCAAAAAATAAAAACAGTTGTAAAATAAGCATAGTTTAAGAATAAAAGAAGTAAATTAAAGAACTTAGTTAAAAAAGAAAGAAAGTAGAGAGAATAATTGAACTCAATTGTGGTGTGTCTTATGAAGACACCATACCACACTATTTAAAGGATATGGATGGTGTATGTTGCAACATGGAATTCAATGGAAGATTTATGAAACTTTATAACTGTGTATGTTTTAGATATCTACACTAAATATTATATTTATAATACTCTCTCTTAGATATCCATAGTATATAAAATAAATGTTTTGTTAAAACGTTACTAAGAAAAAAACTCAATGAGAAAAAAATCCTAGTGAAAGAAAAAGAGTACATCATTTTATATATTTTAATGATTGTCTCGTTGAAAACCTTGCTAAGAAAACGTAGTTGGAAAAAACCATAGTCAAAAGAAAAACAGTGTAGTATTTTTACTCCTCATGAATACATCAATTCTCTGAATCGTCGCATTCAAATGTTATGTACTAACTTCTTAAGTATTGTTGTGGATAACACATTCATTGTAGGTATGCCAAGTTATCTTTTAAAGAAATTTGTTGGAGAACAATGTCATCATTTTCTTTAAGGTCATGAATGTAGAAATTCATCTATGGTGTTATCTTCATATAATAATATTTTTGACTAATCTCATGAATCGTCGGAATTTTAGTAATGGTTATAGTTTACTTTATAGAATGTGATTATAAAAATTCTTCTCCATGCAGTGACGAGCACAAAAAGTACGATATATAACTATTCCATTTTGCTAGTGGATTCTATACATTGGTTAGCCATCAAATACTTTTAGTGGACATGGATTAGTAACAAGGGGATGGGGGGTTGCCTTGTTTCGCCTAAGAACTTCTCCAAAAAATATACAAAGAACCATAAAATGCTTTGAGAGACCACCAAGAACCAACAAATTTCCTTTTTTTTTTTTTTCTTTTATTGTTTCTAAATGGTGTGATTACTTTATAAAAGCATGATGATTGCCACAAATAATTTTAAAAAAAAGGTTGATGAGACCCAAATCGTTGCAATTAGAGATGCTTTTGTCACATAAGGCTTGCCACGATTTAATATGCGTTGCAATATAACTGCGACTAAATGAGGTATTCGTCACATTTTCCTACGAGTCGTTGCTGGTTTGTGACAAATATTATGTTCGTCACATGTTTAGAGACGAAAACAATGTTTTATTGCTGACTGTGACGATTTTGAAATAGTCGATAAAATTTTGTCACTAAAGGTCATAGGTCTTTTGGATTAGATAAATGACCTGTATTTTCACAACTAACTAAATCATAATTAAATTGATTAGGAAGAAAATAAATTATTATAAAATTAATTCTCAAATAAAACGTAATATATATTCAACTTTACTCCAATATCTTCATTTTGAGAAATATTATATTTATGTAACAAATTAACAAAAAAAAAAAAATACTACAATAGGTAGTGTATAATTAGTAACGATATAAATGCATTTATTTTCTAAAATTATGGTTCTTCAGAACTTAAAATTCTTCATTATGATATTTTTATATTGGAAGATATATCTTTTTCACATTGAATGAATAAACCATTATAAGAGTGTTCAATGATGTACCTAGTCCATATAAAATCTTTTATGTATGAATTAATGCTACGTGCTTTATGTTTTATTTGCAAGTTAAAAAGACAAAATTTTATTTTCCAGAATCTTTATTAATTTTTTTTTTTAACAAATTCTATTCCTTTAGTATCATTATACATTCAACTCATCAATATATACATAAATAATATGTGACAAATATTGTCTATAATTTCTTTATAAGAACATTGTGTATTTATTATTTTAATTTTAAAATTTAAAAATTTCAATATGTGCATTTATATATTACATTTATTTTGAATTTTGAATTCTAATTTTTAGTATGCCAGGAATGGATTAGAGTTTTGCAATATATAGATTTTGTTCTCTTTTCATAATTATTTTTTCTTTAAAAATTTAAACATGCATTTAACCTCATTTTAATATTTTACAACTATGGCATTTATAAAAACAATATAATAGTGTTGGATCTGAGTCAACATCATTTTAAGACGAATAACTCGAGTAATATATAACATATTGCAGATCAAGTTTATAAAATATTTGAATGATATAAACAATTGTATTATTGTTATTAATTTTGCATCGGGCTTATTTGTATTAGACAAGGTTAACTTTTGATAATTCTTCTTTATCTTAATTTTAATGCATATTATAATATTTTTATATGATATAACTAAATTATATTTAAACTAAGAAATGAAAAACGAGAAATAGTTATCAAACAAGTTTTTATTTCTACGTCTTTTTTTAAGAAATAAAAAAGAGGAAAAAGTTATCAAATGCATTCTTGTTTCTAGTAATTATAAATTAACAAGAAATGGAAAACATGAACGTTATCAAATACAGACTAACGGACTTAATGTTCAAACTATTTTTTTCTTTTATTATTATTATTATTATTTAATGGTTAAAACAATGTTTAAATCTCACACGTTTTAATTAAGTTAATTAATGGTGAAAATGTCTTCTGAAAAGCCTAAATGAGGCTATGCAAAAATGAATTAATATTGATCTCTTGCAAAATGATTGATCATCTTATAATCAAGTTGTCGGTTTTACACCATGATCTTTTCTTTCGATTACGTTTTTCACCTTGAGTTATTATAATATTTAGGGTAAATTAAAAATAAATAAATGAATTAAAATAAATAAATAAATAAATAAACTTTTGAAATTTTTTACTTTTTTCACTCAACTTTGTATATTGTATTTTGTTTTGAAAATACTGTTAGAGTTTTCAAAATTTTCATTAAAACTTTTTTTAAAAAAAAAAAAAAACCAATATACCCTTCCTATTATTTTGGACGAAAAGAGTTATATTTTGTTTGAAAAAAATCTTCTAACCTTCACAACTTTCTTTAGTATCTTTAGTTTTATTCAAAGAAAAGTTAAAGTTCCTTCCTATCATTAGTATATGGAAAGAAATGGTCAATATTGACAGTTCAAAAATATTGTGAAATTTTCAAAAATTACATTGATATCATTAATCTTTAAAAAAAAAAAAAAAAATTTAAAATATCCAACCGTTAGTACATAGGACGAAAATCATCCATCATCTCACTCTTTCATTATCTCTTTCTCTTCTACTTTAGATTAGGAAAATTGCGCAAAATAACCAAAAATCCAAGAACTTCTATCATGCTGACCTTGTTTTTAAAAACATGTTTTTTTACCCGTTTGAGATGTGAAATATCCAGTTTTCCCTCACTTTTAAATGAATCACTTCTCCATTTTCCTCTGTGTGTTTCTTCTTATATTACTAGTTTAAACTTTGTGAGACAATTTAAAAGTAAAGATGCTTTAATATATATTTTTTCCAATTTATAAGCATGGTTGGAATGAACACAAAAAAAGAACCATTAAAATTTGTAGTCATTTAATTAAAACGGAGTTGTATCGATGGAGATATGATCATAACAAAATCAACGTTTATGAAACATCTCAAGGTTTAGCGATCACATACTTTTTATTGTAAGAACTTTTATTTTGTTTTGGTCTATCTTTGTCAATACAACTATATTTTAACTAAATTACCATCCATTTATAAATTGAGCAAAATGTTAAAGCATCTTTACTTTAAACGGCCTCACAAAAACTTAGATAATTTCTGGTACTTGATGTTTTGGTAATATAAGAAGAAACACAGAGAGGTGAAATGAAAAAGTGATTCATTTAAAAGTGAAGGCAACACTGTGTATTATTTCACATCTCAAAAGGGTCAATAAGAATATGTTAAAAAAAATGTGAATTTGATGGAAATTTTTGGGTCTGGGGTTATTTTGCAATTTTCCTTCCATCTATGGCTTAACGCTTCCTCATTTCTCATTTTTCCCCTCACTTCTTTAATACCCTTTTAAATCTCTTCTTTCATTTCTCAATCTCCAAAGATTTCTCAGTTTCTCCAAACGTCAAAACTTTAAATAAATAGGAGGACCTCTCTCATGATCATGCCCAAATATAAATATAAGAAAATTCAACATCTAAAGGGTCGTTTGATAACTATTTTATTTTTACTTTTAGCTTTAAAAAACGAGTATGTTTGGTATCCAATTGAGTTTTTTTTTTCAATTTTAAAAATATTTTAAAAAAATGTAAGATCCATTTAGTAACCTTTTTATTTGTTTTTGGTTTTTAGAAATTAGATATATTTTTTTCTCATTTTTTTTCACTAGTTTGCATCATTCTTAAGTATAAGAGTTGAATTATTAGTCAAATTTCAAAAACAAAAACAAGTTTTTAAAAACTATTGTTTTAGTTTTCGAAATTTGGTTTGGTTTTTGAAAACATAGGTAAAATAAAGTTAACAAAACCAGAAATTTAGAGGAAGTAGTATATAAGTTTAATTTTCAAAAACTAAAAACTAAAATCCAAATGGTTACTAATGGATGATTGATTTTTTTTTTTAATCGTTTTCCAAATTGTGTTTTCGTTTTTGTAAACACATATGTTGCTATTCAACCCCACGTAAGAGCAATTTTTTAAAAATATAATTTAATAATAACAATTTCCATTTTTTTTATATGAAGTTTAGTAAAAGATGTCACAAATATTTTGTTTGTTTAACATCTAACTCTTTTCATTTTAACGAGATCTTAAAATTTTTGAAAAATATGAATAAAACCATTTTTTTAAATATAAAAGCTTGCAACTTTTTATGAAATGTTGTGTTTTTTGGAAAATGACACAACTTTAAAGAAAAAGATATGTCAAATAAAACTCTATATGTGACTATTTGAATTGCAACGAACACTACAAGAAAAAGAATCATCTCCGACGATTCAATAGAATGTCGGGAGAGAGTATACCTCTTACATGTTATACAACCCCTGTTGGTAGTGTGTTGCTAACTCTCGACGGTGAATACATGCCATCGGGAGATAAGAGAATTCCCAACCACTAAATGATAACCGACGGGAGTTGGATGCTATCTCCCGATGCTGTCGTTGGGAGTATTCATGATAGTATGAGCTGATATCATCTCCCAATGGCTACTTAAAGCCAACAGGAGAAAGTATCATCTCCTGATGCTCATATATGGCATCAAGAGAGTGTTGGATTTTATGTTCGAAAACTCGTGGTTTGTAAACAATAGAATTTATTCTGAAAATTCAATAAGTTGTTATTGAATATATTGTTTTTTAGAAATCCAATAAACTAAGTCCGTTGACTATTACATGAGTACTTGAACATTATGTGGTGACATACAAGTGGATCAGGTTCGAGTAAATAGTCAAAATGATCTATAGTATATGAAGAAGTTTGGGTGCCTTATTATGGTAACACTATTGGATGCGGCTTACTCTGTAATTGTTACAATGAGTTGTAAAGTGCTACAGATGAAGTGATCCTAATTCGTTCATGTTGGGATATGAGAAGTGGGGGTGTCCTGTGCAAATGAGTTTTGTACAAGATCGAACCACAAAACCAATCACTCTTACTTTATAACGTTGTTTACTGTTTAAGACTGACTATTTCAAAGCGATGACTTAGGTAACTTGACCTTAATCCTAAGCTAACTATGAACTTCTGTTTGTTCGGGATTATCCTTTGATCTACAAACAGTGGGAGTAGACGAAATGTCTCTACTCAATAAGCTTTCCATTTTGGGGATAAGATTGGATGAATAGCTGGGGACATAGGGTGCAAGATGGAATTCACTCCTACTTGATTAGGGTTAGTAAAGAGATTGTTCTCTTCAAATGCTGATTTTGGGTCTTGAACAAGAGGCCTCACCCTTTCATTGCCGTGAGAGGGATTCGATTTGTTGATTGGATCACAAATAAATTGTTCATCAGGAGATTAGTGGGACTTAAGGAATAAGAGATAATTTCGGGGTAAAACAGAGATTCGACCCAGCCGTTATTACGAACAACCTGTGAAGGGTTAACTTACTAATCATGGTTATATCGAATGGACATAATATATCTATAGTGAGGGGAGTTCAGCTATGGGTTTTAGTGGAATCACTCATTAATTAACGAATGAGGGTTAGTTCGATCTAATGAGTTTAGCTGATTAATCTCGGATCGTTGGAGCCCATGATTTATAGGTCCACGAGATCCCCCTACTAGCTCGTAAATGGATTAGCTTTAGAGTAGCATGATAAGTTAATTTGAAATGTTCAAGTTTAAATTTTTTAAATAATTATTTATTAATTTTATTAAGAAAATTAATTTTGTAAAATCAGTAATATTTTAATGTTATTAAAAGAATTGATTTATGAAATCAATATTTCAAAAAAAAGAATGAAAAATCACAAAAATGGAAAATTGGCATTTTCCATTACTTCTTAAAGTAGCTCACTAACAACCCACTTCTTCAATCTTCATTAACTCCAAGCATGAGCTGCATCTCATACAGCTCATCTCTTTGCATGATTATTTGCAATATATTGAAGAGATTGGAGTGATTTTGAAGTAATGCAATCAATAGAATTTCTCTGAAAAATTCAAGAGAAGAAGGGTGTTCTTCTGTTGGGTTACTGTAATGAGCTTGTCTCCAAGTTCCCTTAATTCAAGCTTATTTTGAATCCCAATACTCAATCTAGAGCACCAAAAGGATAGTAAGGGAGATCTTGGGGTGGTCTATAACAAGATTCAGAGGAGATTTGCAGCTGAATTCAAGCTTTGAGGAAGTTCTACGAAGGTATGTCTTGAAACCCATTTATTTCTGCTGAAGCATGCTTTCATTTCTGCCAAAACAAATGAATTAGAGTGCTTATGGATCCTGGTCACTTCCATTGTACGATGGTATGCTTTAACAACTGGTATCAGAACATCTTATAAGCATTCAATTCGGTTTAATTTTGGTTTGATGGGTGTTTTATATGAGTTATATGAAACTGTTGTACTGATATGGTTCTTTGATTTCCAGCTTTTAATTTCTCTTTGTTTTCTCAATTAAATTTGTAATTGGCTCTTACTTGTGAGCTTATATGTGTTCTCAGAGTTTGTAATTTATTTGGAGTCATTAGAGTTGAAATTAAGCTATAAATTGAAGAAACAAGCGAAGAGGCCGAGTTGTAGATTTCAGAAAATCAGCCTCTGTTCATATCGTCATTGAGCTTCAGTAGCTAAACGATCGTTTAGCTTCATGCGTAGGCGATGTAAAGAAAAGCTAAACGATCGTGTAACTTCGGGCATTGATCGTTGAGGTGTTGTGCGCTAGACGATCGTGTACTTGTGCGAGGTAAGTGATGCGTTGTATTGCTATACGATAGGACTACACGATCGTGTAGCTTCAGGTGGGAGGTAAGTGATGCGGTGAGATGCTAAGCGACACATCTAGATGTGTATAAGAGACAGCCTATGTGTGGTAGCTAGGCGATGCATCGAAAGCGATGCGATAGCACTAAGCGACCGCTTACCTTGTGTGCGCGCTAAACAATCAACTTCAGGTGCTAAACGATGGCGCTAAACGATCGTGTAGTAAATTGTCCGTGCTAAATGATGGAGCTGCATGATAGTGTTGGACACTAAGTGATCGTTTAGCGTCCTTTAGCACTAGACAATGACACAGTGTGATAAAAGGCTGAAACTACATGATCATGTAGTTTGATCAGGAGCTATGCGATAGTTGCTAAATGATCACGCAAACACTAAACGATCAGGCAAACACATGGCGATGGTCGTCATTGCTAAACGATGAGACTTAGCGAGATTTTGAGCGTGAGCGAGAGCTGCCAGTTCGACCGATTCTTTTAGGGTCCGGTTCGAGTAAGCCTCAAATGATTTTTGACAGGTTCGGTTCAGACGGTTCGGGTCCCGTTCAAGCTACTTGAGTTTGTTTTGGAACAGTTCGAGCGGTCCAAAAGCGGTTTAGAAGTTATTTTGTAATAATTAGGTTTTTGTTTGCTTGTTTTAGCCAAGACTAAAGTCATATCAGTTAGTGTTTAATTATTTATGCATGTGATGTATATTATAATTAAATAAATCTTGTATACACATACAGTATACCATGTAGATTTAAAATCCTACCATAGGAAGCATGTTACATGCATTGAAAGTATGTTATAAAATGTTATAATATATAGTATGCATGTTAGGGTTTCTTTTATTTAATATAATAGTTATATTAGATATTGAATGCGTTTGTTGTTTATCGTGGATGTTTAACATGTCTAAAATTTTGTAAGCTGTTATAAAATTGGGTTAGATGTTTAAAATCCATAACAAAGAACAGTTGCATGCTTATTTAGGTTAACCACTTGTTTTAATAGTTAAAATAAGCCGTTAAAACTTGTAAAACTAGGGTTACAAACTCAACCAGTATATAATCCTGTCGAAGGCTGGGGGTACTTAGGTTGACGGTCTACAGAACACCTCCTATCTGGGGATTATGGCTGAATTATTGAGCGTTGGTAGCCGGTTTTATGAGCTTTTGTGAGCGGTTTGAGGTAATAAAAATGGTTTATCACCTAGACATCGTATGTTTAAATCCATATATAAATGTTATACTTCGATAAGACCACCTAGAGTTAAGGTTGTTTTTATTAGCAAAAAAGAACCTAAGTATAAATTTACCCAAACATTTAGAACACTTCAGTGGAAGAATAAAAGTTATTAGCTCTCACGTCCTCAAGAGTTCACACCGTGAAATCCATGCTCGGCTTTTTATCGATTTTCACTCGACTGCTCCATTCGGAAAGTGTTTTCATAGGTCAATAACAAGGTGAATGAGGGAATTCGTTCATGGTAAGTGGGTGAAGAAAATGTGTCAACATTTTCCTACGGTCTCCTCGATTAGTTTGAACCGTGAGATTCTTATGTTGCGCTTGCTATCGTTCTTAGGCGAAACTAGCTAGTCGTTAACCGTGACGATCCCCGCGGAGGGTTGTAACATAGGATTTGGAACAATCCAGGCTTTAGTAAAATGAATAGGGTCTTATAGTTTCGTCTTAGGTATTCGTATTCTATTTCAGAGGCATACTCATTCCATTCTGTAAGATCTAAAAATTGCAGGTCTACACTTATAAAAATTACTAAGTGTTAGTAATGATCTTGACCAAAAACGATAACTAAATGACTATCGGAATATGAGTTATTCTGGAGATAGTATTTGGAGATAGTATTTGGTCAAGAACTGTCTTGCTTTTGTGAAGGAATTCTTGACTGCCCCTTGATAGAACTGTTTTGCTATCGTAAGTATCGTTGCAAAAATAATGATTATGGGTACATTATCACTTTCCTAAAACTTGATTGGATTTAAAAAAAATTCACTTATAGAATTTGTTTATAATTTTAGAATGACGAGTTCAATTATACAATTGCTGGTATTAGACAAACTGATCAGGGATATCTATGTGACGTGGAAATCAAATTTGAACACGATACTTACGATAGACAATTTGAGATTTGTCTTAACAGAGGAATATCCTCCCATTCCTAGCTCTAATTCCAACCGAACTCTTTGGGAAGTGTTTGGTAGATTAGGGTGAATGATAAAGCCCGTGCGTATATTCTCGCCAATTTATCTGAAGTTTTTGTGAAGAAACATGAGGATATGAGTATTGGCAAAGAGATTATGGAATATCTGGGAAGGATGTTTGGACAACCGTCCTTCACCCTGAGGCATGAAGCTATCAAATACATTTATAACAGCCGCATGAAAGAGGGGACTTCAGTTCGTGAACATGTCCTGGACATGATAGTCCACTTTAATGTGGCTGAAGTAAACGGTGCTGTGATGAACGAAAGAAGCCAAGTTGGTTTTATTCTAGAATCTCTTCCGAAGAGTTTTCTGCAATTTTGTACGAATGCATTGATGAATAAAATAGAATACAACTTGACCACTTTGTTGGATGAGCTGCATGCTTTCCAAACTATGTTAAGAACTAAGGGTCTGGAACCAGAAATAAATGTTGCTTCTACTGAGAAGAGAGGAACGTCCTCTAAGCCTGATGTTGCATCCTCTTCGCAGAGTAAGAGTATTCCAGCGAAGAAAGATAAAGGGAAAGGGAAGAAGAATCCTGCTAGCAAGAAAAGCAAGAAAACCGCTGCAAAGAAAAGGAAATGTTTCCACTGCAACGAAATAAGGCATTGGAAGAGAAATTTCCCTAAATATCTTGCAGAGAAGAAAGCAGAGAAAGCTAAACAAACAACTTAGTTCCTGAAGATCGCTTACTCAGCTTGACCAGTGAGAGAAGTTGTTTCTGATGTTATTACTTGCTTTTGTAAATCTTGTAATGAACATATTGTACATATTTTTATTTTGAATGAAATATTCATTTTCAGAAAATATGTTTGTTCTATCTCATAGCAACTTCTGTTACAAATCAAATTGTAAAAAGTCATTTGCAAATATTCAGATATTTAAATGACTAAGATCAAAGTATAATAAATTTAAAAGATTTATATATCTGACTATTAATAAGAGTTGTTGAGACAGGTCAAATGCATCTTAATCAAAGAGTTGAGAGTACCTCAATGTAGTGGGAGGAAAGTGTGTTTCCTGGTCATTATTGAGAATTAAATGCATTCCCATATAGTTTAATAGAAGCCTATTGTATACTAATATGTTTACAATGATTCTTTCGGCTAAAGTATTTGAGAATCACCTAGTAAGATTAGAAATACTAAGTTA
This sequence comes from Benincasa hispida, assembly GCF_009727055.1. Taxonomy (NCBI): domain Eukaryota; kingdom Viridiplantae; phylum Streptophyta; class Magnoliopsida; order Cucurbitales; family Cucurbitaceae; genus Benincasa; species Benincasa hispida. The sequence continues at coordinate 85,460,592 of NC_052349.1, read as the reverse complement.
ATAACCTAGGACAAGTGGAAGAAATATCGGGTATGGGATATGGTATCAATATCGAATGGTAAACCATGGGTATGGGATGCCCTAATTTATTGTATTTCTCTATAAAACTTAGAAACTTAGTCTTATATATTAGACATGTTGACAATAGAACTTATTTTGAAAATTCAATAAGTTCTTATTGAATATATTGTTTTTTAGAAATCCAATAAACTAAATCCCTTGACTACTACATGAGTACTTGAACTTTATGTGAAGACATACAAGTGGATCAGGTTCGAATAAATAGTAAAAATGATTTATAGTATATGAATAAGGTTGGGTGCCTTATTCTAGTAACACTATTGGATGCGGCCCATTCTGTAGTTGTTACAAAGAGTTGTAAAGTGCTACAAACGAAGTGATCCTAATTCGTTCATGTTGGGACATGAGGAGTAGAGGTTTCTTGTGCAAATGAGTTTTGTACAAGATCGGACCACGAAACCAGTCACTGTTACTTTATAACGATGTTTACTATTTAAGACTGACTATTTCAAAGCAATGACCTAGGTAACTTGACCTTAATCCTGAATTAACTATGAACTTCTATTTGTTAGGGATTATCCTTTGATCTGCAAACGGTGAGAGTAGACAAAATGTCTCTATTCAATAAGCCTCCCATTTTGGGGATAAGATCGAATGAATAGTTGGGGATATAGGGTGCAAGACGGAATTCACTCCTACTCGATTAGGGTTAGTAGAGTGGTTGTTGCCTTCAAGTGCTGATTCTGGGTCTTGAACAAGAGGCCTCACCCTCTCATTGGCATGAGAGGGATTCGATTTGTTGATTGGATTACAAACAAATTGTTCATTAGGGGATCAGTGAGACTTAAGAAATAAGAGGTAATTTTGGGGGTAAAACAAAGATTCGACCCAACCATTATTATGAACAACCTGTGAAGGGTTAACTTACTAATATCGAGTGGACATAATACATCTACAATGAAGGGAGTTTAGCTATGAGCTTTAGTGGAATCACCTATTAGTTAACGAATGGGGGTTAGTTCGGTCTAATGAGTTTAGCCGATTAATCTCGGATCATTGGAGCCTAAGATCTGTAGGTCCCCGAGGTCCCCCTACTAGCTCGTAAATGAATTAGCTCTAAAGTAGCGTGATAAGTTAATTTGAAATGTTCAAATTATAATTAAATGAAATTGGAGGTATAATATTTAAATATGATTTAAATATTTGAAGATTGAATTATGTAAAATTAATTTAATATTTGATATTAAATTAATTAGAATTATTTAAATTGTTTAAATAATTATTTATTAATTTTATTAAGAAAATTAATTTATGAAATTAATTTTGTAAAATTAATAATATTTTTAATTTGATTGAAATCAATATTTGAAAAATTAAAAAAGAATGAAAAATCACAAAAATGGAAAATTGGCATTTTCCATTACTTCTTCAAGTAGTTTACTAACAACCACTTCTTCAACCTTTATTAACTCCAAGCATGAGCTGCATCCCATTCAGCTAATCTCTTTGCATGATTTTTTGCAATATATTGAAGAGATTGGAGTGATTTTGAAGTAATGCAACCGATAGAATTTCTCTGAAAAATTCTAGAGAAGAAGGGTGTTCTTCTGCTGGACAAATTCCCTTAATTCAGGCTTATTTTGAGTCCCACTACTCAATCTAGAGCACCAGGAGCATAGAAGAGAAGATTTTGGGGTGGTCTACAACAAGATTCAAAGGAGATTTGCAACTGGATTCAAGCTTGATTTAGTGTCTAATATTAAATGTTAGAGATTTGCTGATTGTTTTTTTATTTTTTCTATGACAGTTTCTAATGGTTTTCTAAATTGTCACAAATTTTGTCTTAACATCTGGATCAGACAAATTGTTCTCTTGCAGAATATTTTATTTCTTAAGCTAAAATTTATTTATGGAATATTTCTATCTTCTAATTTGAAAAATCTCAATAGAAGTTTTTTTTTTTTTTTTTTTTTTTTATCGATATTTTATTTTTTATGGTGGATCTTATTTTGATAAAAAAAAAAGAAAATATTCTTTCCTTATTTGATCACGATTTTATAAGGAGTGTTTTTACCCTCCCTTAGGGTTGTCGTTTTTGTTATTCTAACGAGACGTTTTCTACTCTACGACTATTGTTGTGCATCGTTGTGTTCTTGCTTGTTGCTCACCATTCTACCGTGCAAGTTCTTCATCCATTGAAGTGCAACACTTTGAAGTAAATCACGGTCTTAAGTGGAGCCTAAGCCATTACTGCTAGAGAACGGATTCTTAGTCTGATGGAGAACCTAAGACTTAGCTTCGGAGAAGGAGTTCACCATGAATTCTTAGCCTCCATCGCTCTTAATTTACTGAGTTCTGCCAGTCAGCTGGAATTCACCATGAATTCTCAGCCCCCATCACTCCTCAGCAGAACAAAGTTGTGCAAAGGAAGAATTGAACTCTTCAGGAGATGGCTCATGTGAACATTGCATGCCAAAGATATACCTTTTCAATTTTGGGCAGAAGCCTTGAACACAACATGTCACATACACAACAGAGTTGTTTTACGGCCAGAAATCTCAAGTACAATTTATGAAATATGGAGAAGGAAGAAATCAACTGTGAAATACTTCCATATTTTCTCAAGTATTTGCTACATTTTTGTTGACAGAAAGGCTAGTTGGAAATGGGATTCCAAGTCGGATGAAGGGATTTTTCTTGGATATTCCATAAATAGTAGGGTATACCGTGTCTATAATAAACAAACTTGCACTGTAATGGACTCTATTAAATATGTTGTTATTGATAATGATGTTGGCTCTTTTGGATCTATTTCTACAGAGGAAGAAGACTCGTGCACTACTCTTTTCGTCATTACTAATGTCCCTAACATCTCGTCTGACATACCATCAGACGAGTTCCAAAATTCTTGTGGAAGAAAATTTGAATGTTTTTTAGCAGACAAAGGATAGTAACAGACAACCTTCTAGCAAAATTCATAAAAATAATTCATCTAGCAATATAATTGGTGATTGAAAAAAAGTGCTTTTAGTACCTTCAAATTTAGAACTAATGTTGCTAGTTTGTTTAGTTTGACGTGGTTTAATGAGTAATTTCAAGAAACTAAGCATCAGTAGCAATCTGTGCGAAAATGATTAAAAAAAACTCGGGGCAAAACTCCAATTTTGAACAATTGCGGGTTGGCTATGGAATTAGAAAGAAACCAAGGATCCAAGATCAAGAAAAGAGGTAAATTTGGAAGACAATTCGAGGGAGCCAGCATTGGAAGAGCATTGCAACGCTACTCTCCGACGCTGCAGACCCAAGACCAATTAGAAACAGGGTAGCATTGTAATGCTATGACTTTAACGCACGAATAGCATGACGCCAGCGTTGCAACACTGGTTTTTAGCATTGCAACACTATGAGCATATTATAAATAACCTTGTTGCATCGCCAGTTCTGAAAAATAGAAGAGGAGGAGAAAAAGTGAGCCAACTTTGATAGATTTTACCTAAATTCTAGTTCGTACAAAAGCCAAAACAGAGCAATTTTGATAGTTTTTTATTGAAGACTCGAGATTTCTATTTGAGAGTTGATTTGAGAGCATTTTTGGATTGATTGTGATAGGAAGATTGATCTCCGATATTCGTAGCGAGAGTTAAGAAGATCGTGATTGAGATTCGAACCTATTGAAGGGAAATCGTTCTTCTTTGTTAATTTATTTTCTGCCATAATGATTGTTTGTTTGTTGAATACTATTATTGGAATCATGTATGGCTAAACTCTTTTATTCTAGGGTGTTTGTAAATCTTAGGGATGGTACTTTGAGTATTTGAATTTGCATAGATTTCTAAATTGTTTATGCTTAATGCTTTTGATTAGTCGATCATTAATTGAATGAACTTAAGTTAATTAGATGTCTCGAGAGAGAATTTAATTCATTGGACCCAATAATTTAGATTTTTATTCAAAATTGCACGAGAGTGAATTTAGAATAATAAAGGGGTGCAATTGAAAGATCTTAATGTTGTAATTATTCAAGCGATAGAAGAGATTCGGGTCGATGGGTAGTTATTAAGATGGTTAGAGCTCGAGAGAGGATTTCCTGATTTTAGAACTTCTAGCCTCAATCTATCAATTTCAATCAATTGCATGTCATATTCATTATATTCCTTAATTGAAACAACACCCTAGAATTGTTTTACTTTAAAATATTCTTGTGTGTGACTAATTTTTTGTTATCCGTAGTTATAGATAAAAATCATCTTTTGGTTGCTTGGATAAAATTGACGAAGAATTGTAATAGCTAAGCTAGGAAAATCTTGCTCATGCCGGTTCCTGAGGATGATACCCTATTTGGGATTTATCATTTTGATTGCATGCGCTTGCGCATACAGTCGAGTTTTTGGTGCCATTGTCGGGTACGAGCATGAAAATTTTTCCCAAGCTTAATATTGCTAAAGACTGAGTTGATCTTAATTTGGGAATTTTTGTTTTTATTTTATTTTATTTTGTAACTGTTGGGGACTTGAGTTCGACGCCATGGGAGACCGGGGGGAGCTGTTAGAACTATCAGAGATTATTTCCAACCAGCTGCCTCCACAACCTAGGCGGGCATAACTGAAGCCTTAATTAATACCAATAATTTTGAGCTAAAATAAAGTTTAATTCAGATGGCACGGGACCTTACATTCAGAGGAACTCCATATGAAGATCCACATAAGTATATCCGTTCTTTCTTGAAAATTAGCGGAACGGTAAAAATCAATGGAGTCTCTTCTGATGCCATTAGATTGAGATTGTTTCCTTTTTCTGTGCAGGACAAGGCTAAGGACTGGTTGGAGTCACTTGTAACGGGAAGCATAACAACATGGGATAAGTTGGCCCAAGCCTTTCTAAACAAATTTTGCCCTCTCGTGAAAACGAGCAGATTGAGAACATAAATTGGCACATTCAAACAAAGAGAGGACAAGCAATTATTCAAGGAATGGGAGCACTATAAGGAGTTGATGCAGAAGTGCTCCCAGCATGGATGCCTTGACTGGTTACAAATCCAGTTGTTCTATAATTGGTTGACCAGTACTACGAAATCCATCTTGGATGCTGCTACAGGAGGCTCAATTTTTGCAAAGACTGCTGATGCTGCTCAGACATTGGCATTATTGGAGGACATGGCTATCACTAGCTATAATTGGCCCTTAAAACGATCTTCATCTAGAGTGGCTGGAATTTATGAACTCGATGAGGTAAATTCTTTAAAAGCGCAGATGGCTACTTTGACTAATGCCATTAATCTTTTGTCTACAGATACTCAACCATCGATTGCATCGATAGCAAATTGTAATGCACTTACATCATGGGAGGTACCTAACTCTAAGCAGACAAATTATGTACGCCAAGTGAACCAATTTCAAGGAGCCCATCAAAATTCTTATCAGATGAACCAACTCACTCATTATCACCTAGATTAGCGCAATCATGAGAATTTTTCATATGCTAACAATAAGAATGTTTTGTAGGCATCTCTAGGTTTTTCTGAAAAGAAACCATCTGTGGAGGCTTTTCTTGGGGATTTCATAAAGGATTCAAGGAGCAGAACCAATTTCTTGGAGAGCATAGTATCAAGTCATGGGAAAGCTATCTAGAACCTTGAGGTTCAGGTTAGCCAGATTGTTGCTACAATGAATACTATGAACAAAGAAGCTTTCCCTAACTGTACAGAGAAAAACCCAAGAGAAAAGTGCAAAGCAATAACTTTGAGAAGTGGGGAAAATTTTGTGTATCCTGTGACAAACCAGATAGAGGAAAAAGTAGTATTAAGTCCTATAGCTAGTAATGTGAATCAAGGGAAAAAGGGTGATGTTTCTGTATCATCCAAATCAGAGAGTAATTCTTAACCTTCACTTATTGTATTAAATAAAATCTCCTATTCCCAACGGTTTCAGAAAAAGAAATTGAATGATCACTTTGTTAAATTTTTGGATATTTATAAGAAGCTTCACATAAATATTCTTTTTGCAGATGCGTTGGAACAAATGCCAAACTATGTGAAGTTCATGAAGGAAATGTTGTCTTCAAAGAAGAAGTTTGAAAAGTATGAGACGGTTAGCTTAAATGAGGAATGCAGTGCTATATTGCGAAAGAAGCTACCCCAAAAATTGAAGGATTCTAGGAGTTTTACAATTCCCTGCACTATATGAATCTGACGATAAACAAAGCTTTATATGATTTATAAGCCTTAATTAATCTTTGGACGAAAACTCGGCATAGAAGAGGTACAGCCGATGAAGATCTCATTACAGTTAGCAGATCGTTCCCTCACTTACCCTCGTGGTGTAGTAGAGGATGTTCTGGTTAAAAAGTCGGTGATTTCATCTTCCCAGCAGAGTTTGTGGTCCTAGACATGGAAGAAGATGTTGAAACATCCATCATCCTTAGATGGCGATCCCTAGCCACAAGCAGATGTTTGATTGATATTTATGATGGCAAGCTTACACTTTGGGTGAACGATGAAGAGGTAAAATTCAACATCTTTCGTTCTTCCAAACCCAATGAGCCTGTAAGTTTGTGCCAAGAGATCAACGAAGTAGATGGTAAGCATTTTGAATAATCTCTTGGTAAAGGAAAGGGCAAAGAACAGGTAAGTTGTCCTGAACAATCTCCAAAGGAAAGTACAGTAAATTTTCTCGATTATATTCGCAAGGGAGATATTGAACTAGTAGACGAAGGGAGAGAAGCTTATGTTTTTTCTGATAACTGTTCTTTGACTAATTTTTTATGTGAATATCAGTGCGGGAGAAAATTATATATTTTAGATGTTGCTGTGTATGGAATGATGAAGCCACCTTGAAAGTTGTCTCAATTAGAGACTTGGTTTAGCTAAAGACATTAAACTAAGCGTTTTTTGGAAGGCAACCCATGTGTTCCAGTTTTATTTAAATTTTTATTTGATTTTTTTTTTTTTTAGGATAGAGAGCCACCTCATAATTATTTTGTTTTGATCTTCAGGTTGGAGATGATGCTCAAGTGTTTTCAAGCACCAGTTCACCATCCAGATTTGTGAGTCCTTGGTCATTACCCAGGCTTGTATCACTCATCTGTTGTGTGATTGTTTTAGATGTGATGCATTGAAGACAATGCATCTTTTTAAGTTTGGGGTGGGAGGCGTACTTTGTGCTTGAATCTGTTTCTTTTATGCATGTTGTTTTGAGTTGATTGTTTTATGCATGTTATTGTTGATTTTGAGGAAAAATTGAAAATTTTGAAAATTTTGAAAAATAGTGGATTTTGGTTAGGAAGAATGATGAGACTGGTTGAATTGTGTTGGTTGCTTTCTTTTACTATTATGGTTGATGAGTCACTTATGATGTATGTCATGCTTTAAAGTAGAAATTGGATAACATAGTCCTGTCTTGAGTGTTTTTTGTTTTGAATCCCTCTTTGTATCCTCTGTTATTTTGAGCACGAGCCACTTTAATTTAGAACCTCTAACTGAACAAAGCATTAATTTAAGTCAATTTGGTTGTCACCTCGAAAGGCCCCACTGTTAGAGAGTATCTTGCATGATGGGTTGTAATGTTAGACTAAGAGGAAAGAAAAGAATAGTACTATTTCGATTGAAGAAAAAAAATATATAGAATGTGCACTCATGCGCTTAAAAAAAATATCTTTTTTTTATTGTAAACTTGTAATGTGTATGCATGGATGGGGGTAAAAAGAGCTGTCTTTGCTGTGACTAGTTAGGACACATGGGAATTGAGTAGGTATGGTTCCCTGTAGTGGATGTGTGAAAGCTAGTGCCCCTAGGTAAAATGATGCAAGTTTAGGGCCCTTTTGTGGTAAAAAATAAAAAGAGAGGGAGAGAGAGAGATAAGACACTATAGTGGACATATTACTTCCTTGAGTGTGATGATGCTTGATGATTGATACTTGAGCTAGATTAGGGGGGGAAACTGATGAAGCTTAATTAAATCTTAAGTAGGTTTTTGAGTTTTGAATTAAAGGAGGAATCACAAACACATACAGAGGATAAAAAGTTTTGGCTTTAGAAACTCTCAACGATTAGGACGTTTCTGAATTTTTCTGTGGATGAGTGTTGTATATGGTGAGAAGTTGATGAAACCGGAATAAGAGAATGCATGCCTTTAACCTTTTCATTTCAGTATTCATTATTTCTCCTAGTTTGTGTTTCTTTCTTTTCTTTGCTCGGGATTAGCAAAGTTTTAAGTTTGAAGTGGTGCAAAGCATCTAAAAAGTGCTTTTAGTACCTTCAAAATTAGAACTAATGTTGCTAGTTTTGTTTAGTTTGACATGGTTTATTGAGTAATTTCAGGAAACTAAGCATCATGAGCAATTTGTGTGAAAATAGTAAAAAAAAATCCAAGGCAAAACTCAAATTTTGAGCAATTACGGATTGGCTATGGAATTAAGATGAAACCAAGGACTCAAGATCAAGAAAAGAGGCAAATTTAAAAGGCAATTCTGGGGAGCCAACGTTAAAAGAACGTTGGAACGCTGCTCCTCGACGTTGTAGACCCGAGACTAATTGGAAACAAGGCAATGTATCAACGCTACTTATAGCGTTGCACCACTACGACTTTGACATGCGAATGGAATGACACTAGCGTTGCAACATTGTGAGCATATTATAAATAATAGTGTTGTGCCATCAGGTCTGAAAAGAGAAAAGGAGGAGAAAAAGTGAGCCGACTTTGATAAATTTTACCTAAATTCTAGTCTGTACAAGAGCTGAAACAGAGCAATTCTAATCGTTTTTGGTTGAAGACTCGATATTTCGATTGAGAGTTGATTTGATAGCATTTCTGGATTGATTGTGACAAGAAGATTGATCATGATCGTGTAGTTTTGTTTAAGAACAATTTGATATTCGTGGCGAGATTCAAAAAGATCATGATTGGGATTTGAACCTATTGAGGAGAGATCGTTCTTCTTTATTAATTTATTTTCTACTGTAATGATTGTTTGTTTGTTCTTCTTTGTTGAATAATGATCGCCAATATCAAAATGTTGGGTTTGATGCCTTAAATCTCGTAGGGTTCTATAGTTTGTAAATGTTATGTAAAAACTCATTGTTTATTTTATTCCTTTTTTGTTGCATTAATCACAAACTAATAACCTAAGTTCCATGGTTATCTCGTAACTTAAACATGTATGTAGAGACATATGAATGGATCATGTTTAAAGTGATAATCTAAATGGTCTGTAGTAGCTGGATAATGTTGGATACCTTATCCTGGGGACACTACGAGTATGGCCCGCTTTGTAGATGTTATAATTGTTGTAAAGTGCTCCAAGTGATCTGATCTTGATCATTCATGTGGAGATATACGAGTAGGGATATTCTATACAAAGGAGTTTGTATAAGACCGGACCACGAAATGAGTAGTCTCATTATATAACACCATTCTTAACAGAGACATCCATTTCATCAAGATGACCATAGGTAACACGACCTAAATCCTGAGTCAGTTGTGAACTCCTGCCTATGAAGGCGGTCGTTTGATTTTTGTGGGTGAGAGTGGCCAGATCACCGACTCAACATGTCTACCATTTTGGGGATTCCTCTGATTAGGGAGTTGGGAACACAACTACACAAGACGGAATTCACTCATTCCCCAATATTGAAAAAAGTAGATAAATTGCTCCCTTAAGGGCTGATTCTGGGGCTTGAACTATGTATTGTCACACCCACTCCTGGCTCAAGAGGGGTTAGTCATAGTGGAACTATGATTTATTGTTCATTAGAGGAATCAGTGGTATTTAAGGAGTTAGATGTAATTACAGGGGCAAAACGGTAATTTGGCTAAGCTATACTTATGAGCAATTTGTGAAAAGTCATCGTACTGTGGATTGGTTATATCCAATGGACAAAAAAATATACCTGTAGTGCGAAGAGTGCAGCTATCGGTCTTTAGTGGAGCGTCCGACAGTTAACGGATGGTGAATAATTTAATTAAAGAGTTTAATTAATTATTCACGAATTATTGTAACTTCAAGCTACAGGTCCATGAGGTCCCCTCGGTAGCTCATCGGATTTTGTGAAAATCAAGTTTTGGATTATTTGAATTGTTCAAATTAATTGAGGGAATTAATTATGTATGATATAATTAAGTTTATGTAATTATATATGATATAATTACTATAATGTATTTGATACATTATAATATAAAGAATTTATGAGATGAATTAAATATTTGAATATGATTCAAATGTTAATTATATCATATATAATTTAATGTAAATATAATGTATATTAAATACCATAAGAGAGAGAAAAGAAACTATAGGTTATATATTGTATTTGATACAATATTAAACTATATTTATATATTATATATGATATGACATATGATTGCATAATATATAATAAATTGGTTACTATATATATTTGTTATAATTTTAATTGTGAATTAAATTATTTAATAATTATTTTATTATTAAATAATTTTTTAATTAAATAATTTTAAATTAATTAAGGGGAGGGAGTTACAACTCCCTCCCGATCTTTCTCTCTCCACCATCACGTAAGAAGTGGTGGAGGTCTCTTCTTCTTAAACCTGTAAAAGAAAAAAAAAAACTGACAGAAAGAAGGTTACTCTCAGTAACTTTTGTTTTCTCTGAGTTTTTTGCTTCCCAAGGTTTATGTCTCAATTCCTTCCTTTTCCCTCAATTCTAAAACACACTAGAGCCCACACCTCCTAGATTCTCACCAAAGAATATTGAGGACTCCTTCGTGGTAATGTTCGAGGAATTCGTTTGAAGAACGTCTTCAAGGGTAAGTTTTCCTAAACCTTTTTTGTTAAAATTTTCTTTTTGGCATGCTGTATAATTTAATTTTTCCCAAATGCATGTGCAGTAAAATTGTTTTTCAAAATTGATTGGAAATTAGGATGATCTGCTTCCGCTATGGTCCCCTTCACAGGGGTTCCTTCAATTGGTACCAGAGCCTTGGTTTGATCCCAAATTCCCAATCCTTTTTAAATTAATTTTATAGTGATGGTGGGTATTTTTTGATTTGCTATTTAAATTTATGTGATGAATGGTTATTGTTGAATGTGGTTTGATTGATGGATGTTTTCAGGATAGGGCATAGGTTTATAACATTGTTTTCTTTACAATTTGATTGTAAGGGCCCATGTTTTTTGGTCAAGTAATTGCTATTGAGTCTGTATCATTTGTATATCGAGTTGTTCGTGTTGTTCTCAGCGGTTTTGGCATTTCAGAATTGGATTTAGACATTAGATCGAAGGAGATCGATGCTGTGCAATAACAGACTACATCACAGCATTACGACGTTGTGCCCTAGGGTCGCGACGCTCCTAGTAGCGAACGGAGAAATTTCTCCATAGTGTCACGATGTTGCAATGCGAAAAAACTTCTCCCATTCACTCATGGTTCGTCCGATTCAAGCGGTTCAATGGCGGTTTGGTTGGCAGTTGGACTGGTTCGCACTTGATTTGAGCAGTTCAATACTCGATTCACTTGTATTGAACCGGATGACTTATATTAATGTAATAGTTAGCCTTTTTTTTAGTGTCCTAACCCAGTTCATCAATTTTTAGTTTTTAAATATACCTGTGATGTATATTTTATTTCAATATATGTCTTATTGTATGTCATATAGATTTAAAAATCCCACCATAGGTTATGCATTAATCATCATGCATCATTTATATTATAAGGGCTATAATATTAGAATATGCATGATTTAAATTATATAGCATGCTTATGCATCATATAGTATAATTGTTATATTATATAAATGCATGCATTAATAACATATACATGCATCATATATATTATAAGTGTTATAATACAATGTATGAGTGTATATTTTCTTTAAAGAATGTTACTAATATCCTTCATTACTTTATTATATGTAAATGTTATATATATATATTAGTAATTAAATTGAGATTGCATGAAGCATGACATTACCTTAGGTTAATTTATAATTTTTATCATTAACTAATGTATGTCAAGCATGCAATGAATGAATTCTAATTGTTTCATTTATTTATAATCGTTATAATTAAATGAAATTAGAATTAAAATCAATAATAAAGAGTTGCATGCAAACCTTAGGTTATAATCATTTTTTAAAATGTTTTAAAATATGATTGAGATAGACCTAAGATCACATTTATAATGAGATTAGAAATCTAAGTTTAATCTTTTAATCGGTTTAATAGGATTAAATTGATTTCTTAATAAAAGATTAAATATGTAGCAAATATATCTATAAGAGACCTTTTGTCTAAGGCAGATTCTATCTAGGTTGGGGTACTTAAGATGACGGAAATGTCGTACCCCTATCTGGGAACCTACCTGAAAAATATGAATTAGTTAGATTTGATACATGCATGCAAGTTTAATTAAAGTTTATGAAAGAGTTTAATAATACTTCAATCAAAATTTTTTAATCATCAAAGATAAGTGTTGTCTTTTAGCAAATTAAACTTTCACTTAATTAAAATCATTAGTCAGGGGTTTTCCTAAGTTAATTAACCCTAGGTAAAACACTCGGTGGGTATTTCATTTTTCCTCTACACCTTTCTCCTTGAAAATTCACACTGTGAGATCCACACTCGACCTTCGAGGCACCATGGGTGTCCCCTATGGGTGGCATTTAGGTCCATGAGGTCCCCTCGATAGCTCATCGGATTTTCTGAGAATCAAGTTTTGGATTAATTTGAATTGTTCAAATTAATTGAGGGAATTAATTATGTATGATATAATTAAGTTTATGTAATTATATATGATATAATTATGTATGATATAATTACTATAATGTATTTGATACATTATAATATAAAGAATTTATGAGAGGGATTAAATGTTTGAATGTGATTCAAATGTTAATTATATCATATATAATTTAATGTAAATATAATTTATATTAAATGTCGTAAGAGAGAGAAAAGAAACTATAGGTTATATATTGTATATGATACAAATATTAAACTATTGTTATATGTTATATATGATATAACATATGATTGCATAATATATAATAAATTGGGTATTATATATATTTATTATAATTTTAGTTGTGAACTAAAATTATTTATTAATTATTTTATTATTAAATAAATTTTTAATTATTTAATTTTAAATTAATTAAGGGGACTCCTTCCCCATCTTTTTCTCTGCACCACTCACGTAAGAAGTGGTGGAGGTATCTCCTTCTTAAACCTGCAAAAGAAAGAAAAAAGATAGAAAGAAGGTTGCTCTTTGTAAGTTTTTTTTCTCTGAGTTTTTTGCTTTCCAAGGTTTATCTCTCAGTTCCTTCCTTCTCCCCCAATCCTAAAACACTGTAAAGCACACACCTCTTAGTTTCTCCCTAGAGAATATTGAGGATTCCTTCGTGGTAGTGTTTGAGGGATTCATTTGAAAAATGTCTTCTCATAAACCTTTTTGGTTTAATTTTTTTTTTTTGGCATGCTGTATGATTTACTTTTTCCCAAATTCATGTGCTATAATTTTTTTTTTTCAAAAACGATTGAGAATTGGGATGATCCGCTTCCGCTACAGTCCCCTTCACAGAGGTTTCTTCAATCAGAATCATGCATGGCTAAACTTTTTTATAATAGGGTGTTTGTAGATTTTAGGGATGTTACTTTGAGTATTTGAATTTACAATTGATTGATTTTGCATAGATTTCTAAATTGTTTGTGCTTAATGCTTTTAATTAACTGGCCATTAATTGAATGAACTTAAGTTAATTAGATGTCCCGAGAGAGAATTTAATTTGCTAGACCCAATAACTTAGATTGTTATTTGAAATTGCACGAAAGTGAATTTAGAATAATAAGGGGTGCGATCGAATGGTCTTAATGTTGTAACTATTCAAGCGATAGAAGAGACTCGGGTCGATGGGTAATTATTAGGATGGTTTGAGCTCGAGAGAAGATTTTCTGATTTTAGTACTTTTAGCCTCAATCTAACAGTTTCAATCAATTGCATGTCATATTCATTGTATTCCTTAACTGAATCAATACCCTGGAATTATTTTACTCTAACTTGTTCTTGTGTGTGCCTCAATTTTTTTGTTATCCATAGTTAAAGAAAAAAATTCATCTTTTGGTTTCCTAGATAAAATTGATCAATAATTGTGATAGCTAAGTTAGGAAAATTTTGCTCACGCCGGTCCCTGAGAATGATACCCTATTTGGGATTTATTACTTCGATTGCATGCGCTTGCGCATACCATCAGTGATCTTGAAGAGTGGGTGACAACTAGAAGGAAAGATAAAGTCGACTACCTTGAGATGATCAGTAATATTTGCTTCACTTCCTCTGTTAAACCAAGAAATATTAAAAATAAAAAATAAAAATAAAAAAACCTCTTGAAGATGAATGTTGGATGAATGCAATACAAGAAGAGCTTGAATAATTTGTGAAGAATGATGTTTGGACTCTCGATCCCAAACTAGGATCTATGAATATAATTGAAACAAAGTGGATTTTCAAGAACAAGACTGATGAGGGTGGCAATGTTACTAGGAATAAAGCTAGATTTGTGGCTCAAGGGTACACTCAAATAGAAAGCATGAATTTTGATGAAACCTTCGCTTCTGTTGTAAGACTTGAAGCTATCAGAATCTTGCTTGGTATTTCTTACCTCCAAGAATTAAAACTTTATCAAATGAATGTAAAGAGTGCATTCATGAACGGATATCTAAAGAAGGAAGTATACGTTGCTTAGCCCAAAGGATTTGTGGATTACACATCCTGACAATGTATATAAACTCAACAAGGCTTTTTATGGCCTCAAATAGGCACCTGGAGCCTGGTATGACTAGTTAACCGAGTTTCTTGTCAACATTGGGTATAGTCGTGGAGGAGTTGATAAGACTCTTTTTGTGAAAAAATCTCATGCGAATTTTGTGATTGTTCAAAATTATGTTGATGATATTGTTTTTAGAGGGATATCACAGGAGATGGTCGAGCTCTTTGTGAGACAAGTGCAGGAAGAATTTGAGATGAGCATGGTAGAAGAACTGTCCTATTTTATGAGATTTGAAATAAAGCAATTGAATGAGGGAATCTTTATCTCTCAAAGCCAAATATACCAAGAGTTTAGTAAAGAACTTTGGCTTGGAAAGTGCTAGTATCAAAAGAACTCCAGCTCCAACTCATGCGAAAATGTCAAAAGACTCAGGTGAAGCTCAAGTTGATGAAAACCTATATAGAAGCATCATTGGAAGCTTGCTCTATTTAACAACCTGCAGGCCAAACATTACTTTGTTGTTGGTTATGTGTCAGATATTAATCTTGTCCTAAAAACAATCGTTTACTTAGTGCAAAAAGGATAGTCAAGTATATAAATGGCATAAGCGAATATGGTTTCTATACACGTTGGACACAAGTAATTCATTATTGGCTACTATGATGCTAATTGGGCAAGTAGCTCAGATGATGGAAAGAGTACCTTTGGAGGATGTTTCTTTTTGGGCAATAGCTTGATTCTTGATTCAGTAGGAAATTGTTGGGTTTTATGTCCTAAAACTTGTAGATATTAAATGTAACATTTGACCAATCATTAATAAAGTGTTATTAATGTTTATTGCAATAAATATTTGTTGTTTATCTTGTATTTATCTTGCCTAAATAACCCTAATCCAATAAACTAACATCTTAGATTGTTGTATGAGTTTTGAACTGTATGTGGAGACATATGAGGATCAGTGTTCAAGATACAACCTAAGGGGTCTATAGTATATAGATAAGGTTAGGTACCTTATTCTGGTGACACTATGGATACAACCCACTTTGTATTTGATACAAATGCAATGATCTAATGCATTCATATAAAGGACACTATGGTATCCTATGCAATGAGTTTGCATAAGACCGGACCAAGAAATAGTAACCACTAGATGTAACTCCATTGACTAGTTAGATTTCTATTTCAGTAGAATTACCTATGCAACTTAGTCTTAATCCTGAGTGAGTTATGGACTCCTGTTCATGAGGGATTGTCCTTTGATTTGTATGGCTAAGAGTGGCCAATTCACCGACTCAACAAGCCTACCATTTTGGGAACAAGACCGAATGAGGAGCTGGGAACCTAATTTTATGAGATGGAATTCACTTCTTCTTGACTTTAGGGTAAGTAGATGAGTGTTCTCTTAAGTGGTGTCTCCCAGACTTGAACAAAGGGCCATACCCTCTCATTGGCTCGAGAGGGTTTCTGTTTAATGGTTGGACCACAAACAGGATGCTCATTAGAGGAGCACTAGTACTTAAGGATGTAGAGGTAATCTAGAGGTAAAACAATAATTTGACCCAACTAGTGTTACAAACACTTGTGAAGGACTAACTTGCCATTATTGGTCAATATCTGTGGACATAGAAATATATATGCAGTGAGAAGAGTGCGACTGTGGGTCTATAGTGAAGTGTACTCACAATTAATAAATATTGATTAACTTGGTTAATGAGTTTAGCCAATTAATCTCATATTGATGACGGGCAGAAATGCACGTCATCTTAGGCCTTTTATTTAGAATTATGAGGATTGTTAAGTGAAATATGTGGCAAATATGTTAGGAATTCTTGAGAAAATGAGTTTGCGTTGTTCGACATTAAGAATTTCGGCTAACCCATTATTATACGTTATTATGCGTTCAATTGTCTATCTTTATAGCTAACGCCGGAAAAGGACGCATACGCGGAAGCTGGGCTATAGCAAAGAAGATCGCATGCAGAAAGTTTCTCCATCGCAAAGGCAAACGCATACGTTCGATGCATGGATGTTACGGCCATCAACTGTATGCGTCCATCACATAGAAGTTGTGGTCGCCAAGCAAATGCGGTCGTCGAGCGAATACGGTCATCGCAAAGAGGTTGCGGCTACATGATGATAACCATAATAGAGGGATCACCGCAAGGTTGGTAGAATGCATCATGAACGCATACCTCGGGAGAATCAAAAGATGATGTTGACATTTCATCTACCACGCCGTTAGCAACAGAGATACAGAAAAGGACCATCGCATCGTGAATTCAAAATCATAGTAGTTTCATTAATGTTGTCGGCGATCCAGCTCTATAAATAGAAGCCGTTGAGCAGAATTTCAAGTTATCCAAGTTTTGCCTTAGAGCAGATCTTTGTGATCCAGACAAACGCATGAGAAGATAGCTTGGGAGTTCTTCATCTTCTTCATCCATTCCGAGTGACAACTTGAGCCTTCGTCGGAGTTAGAACTCGAGAGAGTCTGCTCCACCACCCTTCCATGGCACCAGCAGCAGCCTTGACACACATCTGTTGAAAGCAAGACATTGCTTCCAGCTAGCTTTTCCATTTCTCTTCTTTCCTTATATTGTATTGTATTACATTTTGGCTTAAGGAATTAATAAATTTTGTGATCAATGCATTTTCTATATTTTCCTTCGACTCCATCTCCATCTTCATTTACTTAGTATCCTTAACTTTCATTGCATCACTTAGTGAGACTGTTAGACTATCGCATACTTAATCATGCGACATAGGAATATGAAACATGTAGCAAACCATCGGAAGGTGTGCGTTACATGAGTGTTATGAGAAAACCTTATTTGCTTAATATGAAGCTGTAGCAACGCTTGTCTATAAGCGGACGCAATGCTTGTCTATGAGTAAAATCAGCAACAACTAACTACCTAGGAGGGTAAGTTGTTGGTCGCATTAAGCAATGTAAGCAAGTGTTCACTAGAGATAGGAATAATCTTACGTCAGCCAGGTTTATGCGATTACCTTGTCTTATGAGCGCATCATTCATCATTTAGGCATACTTGTAAGAGTAATCTAAAAACCAAATCTAAGACTCGAGAGAGCAGATTGGAATGCATAAGCAAGAATGGAGAACTTAGAGATAAGCTCCGTTTGCTATTACACAATGTACGCACCTTATTGATAGGATATTACATGCGTCCAGAAGTAGAATATGGTGATATGCGGTCATCTTGTTTATGTGTGGGAGCACATGAGTAGGAATAGAGACATAGAAATAAGGTCTTTCGACACTGTCGCATATACATCGCATGCGTCCTAGAAATAGGCACAAGTGTGTGTAGCATGATCGCATAGCTTTGCGCTGGCTGGGGTTGCCCTTGCGGTCAAGTTCAATGTGTAGTGAAGGAATCCTCACATTTTATCTATTTTTCCATGCATTTTACTATGCGTTAACAGTTATCGTGTCTTTACCTTTCATGCCTATTCCTACTGCGTTGTCTGTTAATTAGGAGTAGGAGTAGTTTATTAGCTTATACCCCCATCATTCTTTTATTCATCCGCTGCAAACACATCACCGCATACACTTAGCTACAAGTCCCTGAGTTCGACATCGGATCACCTGAGAAACTTGCGTTCTCGTTATACTTGGCGAGAGCGCAAGAAAACTTGTGACAAGAACGCATGGTCGTCGCTTACATTTGTAATCGCATATTGAATAGTCCAACGCATGACCACCGACGTATGAGTATAAACGCATAACCTAAGACATGCATCATATATTGCGTTTCCCCTAATTTTCGTCATCATATATCGTTGGAGCTTCTGATCTATAAGTCCATTAGATCCCACTTGTAGCTCATAAAGGGTATTGAGGTAATTAAAGTAATTTGAAATGTTCAAATTTACTAAGGGAAAGAATATAATGTATGCTGATATATTATAATATAAAGTTTATATTTTAATTAAATTTTATCATATAAATTTATTTTGAATTTGATTCAAAATTAATTTAATGAGAGAATTAAATATTTGAAGGAGTTCAAATATTAAATTTAATATGAATAGAATTCATATTAAAATTGTAGGTTAAAATTACTGCGCATTAGATGCACATTAAAACTATAGGTAATATGAGAGAAAAATAATTGAATGTGATTCAATTATAAGGTTAAATTAAATATGTGATATTGATTAATTAATTAGAAAATTAATTATTAAATTAAATTAAATTAAATTTGATTTAATTAAATTAATTGAATTAAAACTATAAGTTATGGGAGAAGGATGTAATATAATATGATTTTAATGCACATTTAATTAAATATGAAATATTTAATTATTATTAATTAATTTGATTAATTAATAATTATTTGTTTTATTTTAATAAATTAAATTTTGATTTAATTTATTTTTAAATTAAATAAATTTATTGTTATTTAATTAAATAAATTAAATTTGATTTAATTTAATTTATTAATAATGATGTTAAACAAATTAGTTATAGCAAACTCCCCAACATAGGAGAGTTATATGGGAGTGGGAGAGAGATCTTCTCCTTACCTTCCTCCTCTCTCTTTTAGTTCAATCTCTAGAAAATTATTATTATTATTTTTTTTGAATCTCTCTGGCTTTTGGTTTTCTGAGATTTTTCTCCGAAGAAAATTCCCTCCAAAGATCCCACCTCTTTCTATCTCATTAGCCCAAAGAGAATACTGGCGAAATCTTTTTAGTAGTGTTCATTTGTTATGTAGTGGAGTAATCAAGATCGTAGATCCAAAAAGTTGGTGAAACCCTTTAGAGTCGTCAACGAAAATAAGAGTTTCTAGATTTTATTTCCTCTGTAAATTTGTTATTTGTTCTGAAAATTTTTCCACTACGCTTGGGATTTTAACCCAACAGAAACAAAATTGTGTTTCCCTGTCAACGACTGAAGTTGAATATATTGTAGTTGACAGTAGGTGTAATCAATTGATTTGGATGAAGGAGATGTTACTGGTGTATGATATCTGATAAGATATCATGACTCTTTAATATGACAATATAAGTGCGATCAATATAGCCAAAAATCTAGTTCAACACAGCCGTACTAAACATATTGTCATCAGACACACTTTATTCGTGACCTTGTGGAAAGTAAACAGATCAAGTTAGTTGATATTTTTACCAAGACATTAGATGCTAATCGTTTTGAGGCCTAGAAGGCAACTTTGGGTCTTTGTGTCTTGAAGGCATAACAATTAAACTCGTGGGTCATTTAGCTGAAGATCTTGGCCCATCAAGATTGCAAACCCATGAAGTTATTGATGCACTTAATCGCCTTAATTGTGATTGTTGGAAGTTCAAGGGAGTCTAGTTGTGTTTATTTTCAAATTACTTTTTGAATTTGAATTGTTAGAAGTTTGATCGTGTCAGGCCTCCTCGTTTTGTCGTG
The DNA here is from genome assembly GCF_009727055.1 of Benincasa hispida. NCBI lineage: Eukaryota > Viridiplantae > Streptophyta > Magnoliopsida > Cucurbitales > Cucurbitaceae > Benincasa > Benincasa hispida. The sequence goes on along the minus strand of NC_052349.1, from coordinate 85,440,418 downwards.
GGTTTGTACTTCTCTCAATTGTCTTTACAAAATTTATGTGGTTACTTGTCATACTAAGCCTCCTCTAATGGTGAGTACTCGTCAAGGAACTCACACTTCTGATGGAAAAATGGTGAGATACAAAGAGAAGGTCAAAAAAATTTACATGTGCCTAAGGATGTTTGACGAAGCAAACAGAAAAGAAAAGATAATTCCTATGAATTGACATTGTCTGATCTGATTGGACCCGTGAGAGTAATCCATCCAAATATTAAAAAATATGCTTCAAGTTATTCTTCTGATCACATGCATGATTTTATAACCATGCCTAGAAATCGTAATGAAATTGTCGAACCGACTGTCATTGGTCAAGTAGAAGCTACGGTTTCCGAAAGTAGATTAATTACCGATGAATATAGTGCATTTGGGTTTAGTACTGTTGACTCTACTGTACAAGCTTTTGATACTGTTTTGGTAGAAAATGTTGTTATTCCTGGTAGTTCTGAGTTTGATAATTTGTCTATACCTTTTTAGAGTACTATTGAGACTACGGCTGAACTAGTTGAAACTTTTGGTGTGAATGTCTCTGAAGAAAATGTTTTAAAGTCTATTGTTGAAAGTATAGTTTTTGATTCCTCCGTGCTTAATGGCATTGATTCGCTAAATGCTTATGCGATTCCGGTTGTGGTTAGTATTGGGCTGAGTGATGAGGCTTAAACTAGAGAAGAGAATATCAAAACTCTGACTGAGTCTTCCTCTTTAGCGACTCAAAGTCTCATGGTGATTTGTTCACTATTAAGATTCCCAAAGATGTGAAACATGCTACTTTATCTGAGGAACCTATAGACTCCAATGACCGAAGTCATATGAGTTCTCTTTGCTCTGCTCATTCCGATGCACAAATGATGAAGGCGACATTCCTATCGCAGAGCTTCGATCAAGAAAAATAGTATTTGTTGTAGATGCTCTGCCCACTGACAATGTGAACATTTTGAATGATACAGGTGAAGCTCGTATGGCTAAGGATACTGATCCTACTCTTATTTATGGTTTTGCTGACGATGGAGGTTATGTTAGATCTGATGTTGATGCTACTTATGAGACGTCTGACCCTGATTCTGAAAAGTCTCCTGAGGAAGACTTTAATTGGGATCTGCAAAGTAGTTCTGACAATAAGGATTCTGATAATCTCCATATAACTCATGCATCAGTTAAAGGAAAGGGAAGGCAGACTATCGAAGCTAATGTTCCTCCAATTTCCTTGGATGGAGCATCATTTCACACCGAGGAAACTACTAGCCTGTGGAAATATATTTTGAAGAGGAACATTGTTGATGAAAAGGAATTATCAGATTGTCTTCAGAAGTGTTTAGATCTTATGAAATTATTGCTTTATGTTAGGATGAAAAGAACCGTGTTAAGTTTGGGGTCCTATTAACCCCAATTGATTCGAGAATTTTTCGTGAGCTTGACTTCTAACTTTGCTGATCCTTTCGGACTTGACTTTCATAAAGTCTACATCAGATGACACTTTTTTTTTTAATCTCTCCAACTATTATCAACCAGTTTCTTCAGAGAAGGGTTTTAGAGAATGTGACAAAATAATGCCATTCCTTAAGAATTGACAGGAGGTGTTCGGTCTTCCTAGCCTAGAAAGGGCCACCTTCTATCAGTTGTGCTCAGTGTCAAATACGCCCTCCTTCATAAGATAGGCATTTCAAATTAGTGTCCTTCACACAAGTTTTATCTCTCAGTCTCTCTTGCTACATTAATCTATAAAATTGGAACTCGATCTCAATTCAACTATGGTGCTTTTGTGTTGAATCAAATTAAGCAGCATATTGGGTCCAAAGCCCTTCGTTTTCCTATCTAGTACCCAAGGTTGATTTGTGGGCTTCCTCTTTCTCAGAAACCTGATGTGATTACTCCTACTAAGCCCACTGATTCTCCCCTGGTTATTTTTTCATTCATCCCAAGCTTCTGCAAGGACATCATGTCCCTGCTTTAGACATTACCACAACGAATTCTCTTGTCGATGGCCCCAGTAGAGTGTTGATTGAATTATATTTTGGTAATTGTGTTATGTAGGTGCTATCTACTAAGTCTCGAGATATTGATACCTTATTGCAAAAACTTTAGGAATATAAAGCTAATATTGATGGGGTATTGCAGGTCATGCGATCTTTTCTGTTTAGGTCTGGAGGGGCTTTCTATTCCCAACGACGTGATTAATTATTTTTAGACAGAAAGTGTAGATTTGGTGGTTTTGGTGTTGTGAGAGCTCGTGAGCTTGTGGAACCTGTTCTGTTTTGGCTATTGTTTTGTTGTTTTCATTTAGTTGGAAATTTGTGCTTTTCTGATTATTTTCTATTGTTAAGACTTTTGCTCTTCTATTTTTCGAATGATGTTTCTGAAGGAACTCATTTTACAGAGATACTTGAGTGGAAGTGGATCGTTCAATTTTCATTTTGATTAAAAAAAGAAATTTACAGTAAACATACAAGATATGAATTCTAAACAAATTAAACATGCTTTTTATAAAGAAATAAGGTTAAAAAAGATACTATCTTTGAAGAACTATTCTTCTTGTAAATCCCTCGAACAGTCACGAACTCAAATACATCAACCCTTGAAGACTTTCTTCAAGAACTTCACGAACCAAAACTAAGAAGACATTACTATAGAGAGCCTTCGGTATACTCAGGGTGAGAGTCCAGGAGTGGTGGGCTCTAACTATTTTGGTTTAGAGGGAGTGTTTGAGTTTGGAGAAGGAAGGAGATTGAGGAAGACAGAACACTTCTATTCATTCTATCGTATAGCAAAGCTCTCAATCGTGTAACCACACTGTCAGGAAGAAGAGAAAAAAATTTCTTTTATTTATTTTGCCATAAACCAATTAACCACCCACTAAGGTGGTTGGAGAGAAATTAGGAATTATTATTAAAAATAATAAAATTAATAAAAAAAAGATATGATAACTAACTTATCATATCTTATTTATATTAAACTATATGTTATATCAAATATAACACACAACCTATACTTTAATATTGTATCTTATACAATATAAACTATAGTTCATTTTCTCTATTTTATGGCATTTAATATGAATCATATTTATATTAAATTTAAGAACTATGAATCACATTCATAGAAAATATATTTGAATCTCATTCAAATATTTATTTCCTCCAAATAAATTATAATATATCAAATACATTATAATAATTATATCATATATAATTGAATCAATTTAATTATATCATATATAATTAAATTCTCTCTTATTAATTTGAACAATTCAAATTAACTCAAAAACTGATTCTCAACTAAATCATTTTGAGCTACCAAGGGGACCTTACGAACCTGTAGATAGAAGCTCCAACGGTACGTGAATAATTAATTAAACTCTTTAATTACATTATCCACCATCCGTTAATTGTTGGGTACTCCACTAAAGACCGACAACTGCACTCTTCGCACTAGAGATATATTTCTGTGTCCATTCAATATAACCAATCAAAAGTACGATGACCCTTCACAAATTGCTCGTAAGTACAGCTGAGCCAAATTATTGTTTTGTCCCTGTATTTATCTCTAACTCCTTAAGTACCACTAATCCCTCTGATGAACAATAGATCATAGTCCCACTATGACTAAACTTCTCTCGAGCCAAGAGAGGGTGTGGTACCACATTGTTCAAGACTCGTAATCAGCCCTTAAGGGAGAAATTTATCTACTTATCCTACTTCGGGAAAGGAGTGAATTTCATCTTGTGTAACTCTATTCCCAGCTCCACAATCAGACGAATCCTCAAAATGGTAGGCTTGCTGAGTTGGCGATCTAACCATTCCCACCCATACAAATCAAAATTCTGCCCTCATAGGCAAGAGTTCACAACTCATTCAGGATTAATGTCATGTTACCTATGGTCATCCTGGTGAAATGAAAGTCTCTGTTATGAACGGCGTTATATAATGAGACTATGGTCATCCGCTGCTCATGGAAAGCCCCTATGGTCATCCTTCGTTCTCTATAGATACTTGAGGATGTTTTTAATGGCTTTTCAGTGATCTAATCCTAAATTAGACCGATATATACCTATCCCCACTTCATACCAAATGTCAGGTCCAGTACATTACATTGCATACATCAAACTACCCATGACAGATGCATAGAAGACTTGTCTCATATCTTCAACCTCTTGAGATGTCTTAGGACACTGTTCCTTAGACAAAGTACTTCGTGCCTCAAAGGCAATAGGCCCCTGTTGAAGTTTTGCATCGAATACTTGACAAGCACCTTGTCAATATACGACACCTGAGACAATTCTAGCATTTTGTTCTTTTAATCTCAAAAGATCTAAATACCTAGAACAAACTGAGCCTCTTCCAAATCTTTCAATTGGAATTGGGTAGCTAGTCAATTCTTAACTGTAGTCGGTAAACCTACATCATTCCCAATGAGTAGGATATCATCTATATACAACACTAGAAAAATTACTGAACTGTTGATGATCTTCTTGTAGACACAAGGCTCATTAACTTTCTGATCAAAGCTATTAGATTTGATCGCAATATCATACCTTATATTCCAAGATCAAGATGCCTATTCCAGTCCATAAATGGATCAATTAAGCTTGCAAACCTATTGCTCTTGACCTTGGACTATGAATCCCTCAGGTTGCACTATATAAATGGTCTCCTCAAGATTGCCACTTAGAAAAGTAGTCTTGACATCCATTTGCCATATCTCATAGTCATAATATGAAACAATGGATAAGAGGATTCGGATAGACTTCAACATGGCAACAGCTGAGAAAGTCTCCTCATAGTTAACTCCCTCTACCTAGGTATAACCCTTTGCCACCAGTTTAGCCTTGAAGGTTTGTACCTTTCCATCAGTACCCCGTTTCCTCTTGTAGATCCATTTACAACCTATAGGTTTAATCCCATCAGGTTGATCTGCAAGATCCCATACTTAATTGAAGTACATAGACTCCATTTCGAGATCTATGGCTTTGATCCATTCATCTATGTCAATATCCTCCATTGCCTTCTTATAAGACAATGGATCCTCAACCTCGTTATCAATTATCATAGCTAGGATTTTAGTTAAACCCATATAGTGAATAGGTGGGTTCACAATCCTCTCACTACGTCGAGGTTCCCTCAACACTTGAGGTGAATGTTATCTACTAGATGAACGTACGTCAACAACTCTTATTGAGATATTAGGCTCTTCAACAACTCTTGTTAAAGATTCAGTAATTTCTTTTAATGGCTCATTCAACACGATTTTACTTCTGGATCTGTGCTCCCTTATGTGGTCTTCCTCAAGAAAAGTAGCATTTGTCGATACAAATACTTTGTTTTGTTTAGGATCATAGAAATAACCACCTCTCATTCCCTCGGGGTGGCCTATAAATCGGCATAACCTTATAGTGGTTCGTAGGATTGGCCTCTAACACATGTGTTAGGCAACCCCAGATTCTGAAATGAAGTAAACTGGCTTTACGACCATTTCATAACTCCTGAGATGTTTTGGCAACACTCTTAGAGGGAACACAATTCAAGATATAAGCTACAGTCTCCACTATATAACCTCAAAACGAGTCAGGTAAGGAAGTGTAACTCATCATTGATTGAACTATAACCAGCAGGGTTCGATTTCTTCTTTCCGATACGCCATTTTGTTGAGGTGTAACAAGTGCTGAGAGTTGGGATACTATTCCATGTTCTATCAAATAGTTCTAGAAAGTTAGATCCAAAAACTCTTCACCTCAATCAGATCGAAGTGTTTTAATCGTTCTATTTAATGCATTTTAGCTTCAGCCTTGAATTCTTTGAACTTTTCAAAAGACTCAGACTTATGTTGCATTAAATAAACATACCCGTATCTCAAATAATCATTAGTGAAAGTGATGAAATATTCATAACCTCCTCTAACTCTTACATTCATCGAACCACAAAAGTCTGAATGCACTAGCCCTAGAGATTCTTTGGCCTTATGATCTTTTCCAGTAAAAGGTCTTTTAGTCATCTTGCCTTCAAGGCATGACTCACACACTGGTAAAGAATTTTCTTCTAACTCAGTTATAAGTCCATTCTTCACCAATCTCTCAATTCTATTGAGATTAACGTGTCCTAATCTTAGGTACTAAAGTTGAGCATTTTCCTTAAGAGAAATTCTAAGTTGTTTATTTTGAGTTACGACAGTTTTAAACATCTCTATGTTATGAAGGGCATTTGTTTCTAATGGCCTTAACATGTACAAATTATTTTCCAATTGAGCAGAATATATATCAACACCATTCTTAGTAATAAACGCTTTATTATAAGAAAAGTTAATTTGAAAATGTTGTTCTAATAGACACTTTACAAACACTAACTTCCTTTTTAATTCAGGAACAACAAATACATCATTCAAAATGAGAAATTTTTTCTATAAAGTTAACCGGAGACCTCCCACTGCCACAGCTGAGACAACGTGCTCAGTTCCAACTCACAGTATCAAGTTGCCACCAGGAACTAATTCTTTGAAATGAAGAATAAACATGATTAGTGGCCCCAGAGTCAATAATCTAGACATAATCATCATTCTCTACTAAACAAGTTTCCAAGACAAGCAAATCACATTTACTTTGTTTGGCCTTCTTCTTCTCTGCCAAACATCTAGGAAAGTTCCTTTTCCAATGTCCGTCCTAGTTGCAATGGAAACATTTTTCTTAGTCAGCCCTCACTGGTTGTCTACCCCTTGGAGCAGCAACTTGTGGGTTAGCAGCAGTCTTTCCCTTTTCACCCTTCTTCTTCTTCCACTTTTTGGTGCCGAAAGAAGAAGGTACAAACTTAGTTCCTGAGGTCAAACCTTTAGGGAACTTTTTAGAAGATGAAGCAACATTTGCTTCACCCTTCTTCTCCTTGCTTTTCAACAAGGATTGGAAAGTTTGCAACTCGTTGAGCAGAGTGGTAAGGTTGTAGTCAATCCTGTTCAGAACGGCATTGCTATGGAAATGAAGTAAGCTATCTAGTAAAAATTCCAAAATGATGCTAACCTGGCTGGCCTCATCGATACTTGATTCATTCATCTCAGCCATGTTGATGTAGATCATCATGTTGAGAACGTGTTCCCGAACAAATGACCCCTCTTTCATACGTGAGTTGAAGATGTACTTGAGAGCGTCATGCCTGAGCTATGCGGATGGTTGTCCGAACACTTCCTGCAGGTCTCAATGATCTCACGTGCAGTGACCATGGGCTCATGCTTCTTGGCCAAGACTTCGTTCAACCTAGCCAAGATATACGCTCGGGTATTCTTGTTCACCCTTGTCCATCGCTCATATGCTTCCCAAACATTTTGAGGAGTAGTAGGAGCTAAAATGGGAGGACACTTATCCATCAGGACGAAACGGAGATCATCGATTATCAAAATCGTGTTTATGGTATTTTTCAACTAGCGTAGTTTTCACAAGTTAGTTTGTTGGTGGCAAATAAACTTAGAGTTGCAGTAGTCATATTAAAATTGTTGAAACAGAACAAACTTAATTAAGCTTATTTGCATTAAACCACTTTTAGAAAACCAATCAAGTTTCAGCAAAATAGTTTATTGTACCCTAAGTGATATCTATTTTGCAATAATGTTTCAGTGAGGTAGGACAAAAGTCACCATGGGGTGATTAAGTACTCTTCACTGAAATGGGTCATTCTCAACCATTAGATAGAAACAACTCCTTGTAACTAAATCTAATAGTCACCATTGTTTGGTCTAAAATTTGTTAATATCCTTAACAATTCTATGTAAGTGTAACCTCTCATGTTAGGGTCTAGAGTCCCGCCCTAATGAGCCAACCTTAGGGAAAAGCTGATTAGGACAAGTGACTAAAGACACCCTATCCATTTCTGGAGATCAAATAAAGAGTCATGCAAAACTGTCATCCTTTATGGAAATACCCATGATGCCACGAGGCCATGCATGAAACTTTATCCGGCCTAATGAGAGAGACTGAGGGATATGTTGTCACACATCCCGCTCCCACTTACTATGAACACTTTTTCCATTCACCTTGGTATTGACCTACCCAAACACCACCCGTAGATGGACACCCATGGTGCCTTGAGGCCGATGATAGATCTCACTATGTGAATTTTTAGGGATAAACGTGTAGAGGTTAAAGAGAAGTATCATATACCCCACTTTCCTCCCACTGAGTGTTCTACCTAGGGTTCATTAAATTAGAAAATCTGACTACTTATTTTATCTAAGTGATTGTCTAATTTGCTAAAAAACAACACTTGTCTTGGATGATTAAACAATGTCTTATTAAACTCTTTAATAGACTTTCATCAAATTTTCATACATATAACAAACCTATCTAATTCAACTTTCTAGGTAGGTTCCCAGGTAGGGGCACGACGTTTCCATCGACTTAAGTACCCCAACCTAGCCAAAACCAACCTTAGACAAAAGGTCCCTTATAGATATATTTAGATTTCTAATCTTATTAGAAATGTGATCTTAGTTATATCTCAATCAACTTTTAAAACACTTCTAAAAATTGATTATAGCCTAAAGTTTGCATGCAATTTTTTATTATTGATTTTAGTTCTAATTTAATTTATTATAACATTTATAAGAGATGAAAAATTTAAAACCAACCAACATTGCAAGCTAGACATACATAAGTGATTTAAAACATTTATAAATTAACCTAAAGATAGTATCATGCTTCATGCAATGTTCATTTATTACTAATATATAACTTTTATGTAGCTAAGTAATAAACTATGCTATAGCATACGTGAAGGAAATCGAACTCGAGATTTCCATGAACAGGGAAAAAAAGATCATTCCAAATTACAATCATGAATGAACATTACAATTATAGTCATAAACAAAACATATAGTTATGCAATTGTTACAGAAATTACAGCATGAAAACTACAAATGAACAAGGCGAAAGCAACAAACAGTTGTAGACTGGTCTCCACGCTTCTTGTTCACAAACGTTCGAACACAACAACCTTAAACGCTCGAACAACACGACCACAACACTACACGAACATTTCACGCTCATCTTCAGCGATCGCCTCGGTCACAAACACTCCAGCAACACGAATGGCCTCTACAGAACCTCAACGGTGTCGAGTTGAGTATGACACTACCAAGAAGGTTACCTTGGTATTCTCGGTGTGAGAATCCAAAGGGTGGGCTCTGTTCGAACTTGGAATGAGTCAAAAGAAGGAGGAATAAACAATCGTGTACACGATTAGGCAAATGGGAGATGGCAAAAACCTATCGAATAGGTCGATGCCCAATCGTTTAGCTAAAGCTAAGCGATCGTATAGCAAAAGCTAAGCGATCGTTTAGCTCATCGTTTAGCTCAGTGTCCGTCGCCTACAAAACACTACACGATCATTTACTAAAACACGTTATTGCTTAGTAAATCGGTACTTGACAAGCGCCGTGAGTTTCTTTTTGCGAGAGAAAAAGTTCAAAAACAATTTTTAACCTTTTGAAAAAACTTTTGTAAAACTTACTAAAATTAGGAAAACCGTTTTTCTTTTATCTCACGGTTACCATGAACCACCAATAACCTCCCACTCAATTGGTTATTAAACAAAAATATTTAATTATCCAATAATTAATATTATTATATATATAAATGATAACCAACTTATCATACTATATTTATAACCTATAGTTTTAATATTTCATCTCATGAAACATATAAACCATAGTTCTTTTTCTATTCATGGTACTTAATGTAAATCTCATTTATATCGATCCTTCACTAGATGTATCTCATACATCATACCAATTATATCATATATAATCAAAATACCTCTTGTCAATTTGAACATTTCAAATTAACACCAAAAACTGATCCTCAACTGAATCCATTGAGCTACCAAGTGAACCTTATGAACTTGTATCTCCTAGCTCCAACTGTACGTGAATAACTGACTAAACTCTTTAGTCATAGGATCCACCATCTGTTAATTGCCAGGCGCTCCACTAAAAACTGACAGCTAAACTCTTCTTACCACAGATATATTATGTGTCCACCTTAACTAATCAGCAGTGCAACAATCCTTCACAGATCGCTCGTAAGTACACCTGGGCCAATAATCGTTATGCCCCTGTAGTTACATCTAACTCCTTAAGAACCACTGATTCCTCCAATGAACATAAGTTATAGTCCTACTATGACTGAGTCTTCTCTTCCAAAGAGAAGCTGTGGCCACTACTTTCAAGCCCTGGAATCAACTCTTAAAGGAGCAATCTCTCGACTTATCCCTACTTCGAAAAATGAGTGAATTCCATCTTGTGGATTGAGTTCCCAGCTCCCAGATCAAACAAGTCCTCAAAAAGGTAGGCGTGTTGAGTTGGCAATCTGGCCACTCTCACCCATACTAATCAAAGGACCGCCCTCAAAGGCGGGAGTTTTCAAAACACTCAGGATTGAGGTCGTGTCACCTATGGTCGTTTAGGTGAGATGTAAGTCTCTAGTATCAACGACGTTATATACAAAGTCTAATCATCTCGTGGTCCAGGTCTTATACATACTCTTCGTATAGGACACCCCTGCTCTCACGTCTCCACATGAATGATCAGGATCTACCATCTGTAGTAGTTTACAACACTTGTAAACATCTACAAAGCAGGTCGTATCCGTAGTGTCACCAGGATTAGGTATCCCACCTTAATCCTTATACTATAGACCTATTTAGGTTATCACTTAAGGCATGATCCAGTTGTATACCACATATACATGCTTAAGTTTATATAAGATAACCCAGGAGCTTTGTTTATTAGATATGAGTAAATGCCGTAATTAAATAATACTTATTTTATTCATTAAACACTTTACAAAACAATGAGACTCTGGAAGAATTAAGACACCAATACTAATAATAAGTTCCATACAAATATTACACCTTATTTTATGACAATTATAATATAAATGATGCCTAGCTATACTATAATGCTTGCATGTATATATTATAAATCTTATATTATATAATGCATGATCATGCTTTATGTAATTTACATCATGAATACTAATATATTATATATAATACTTATAATATAAAATGATGCATGAAAATAAATGCATAACCTATGGTAGGATTTAAAACTATATGACATACATTATGGCATACAAAATAAACATACATCACATATGTATATTTAACTAAAGTTAATGGACTGGGATAGATAATCTCAAAACCAAAAAAAAAAAATGGCTAAACTATTACAAAAGTTGAGTCCATTGATTTGTTACAAGTGAACCGAGTCTTGAGCCGCTCGCCTAAGAACCCTTGCAGCTTGATCTATAGCAAACTCTTGATCATTGAGTAACGAGGTGTCAAGTATAAATGATCGTGTATATGTGATCGCGTAGCTTTTGACTATGCGATGAGCGTGAAAGTCTACGCGATCGTGCAACGTGCATTGAGTATCGCATACCATGCAATCGTGTAACTAATGACTATGCGATGAGNCGTGCATTGAGTATCGCATACCATGCAATCGTGTAACTAATGACTATGCGATGAGCATGATAGTCTACACGATTGTGTAGCGAGGGTCGAGTATCGTATACTATGCGATCGTGTAGCTACTGACTATGCAATGAGCATGATAGTCTACATGATCGTTTAACACGCAAGCTTTGTGTCGAGTATCATATACCGTGCGATTGTGTACCCTTCGAACACCTATGCGATCATGCAGCCAAAGCAAGACGGCTGTGTAGTAAACTCTACACTACGCATAGCATTAGCTATGCGATCATTTAGCAGATGCTACATGATCGTGTAGAAAACTCTACCTGATCATATAAATAATTTCTACGCGATCATTTAACTCTAGCTACACGATGCGGCCAACATTGCTTCGTCTTCTCCATTGAAACGCACTGCAACCTTTCTTCTGAAGCTTCATGAGCGACTCAAAACTAAACGAATACAAACTCAATTGCAAGTTTAATGCCAAAAAATGCAGGGGCCCTTACAAATTAACTTTGTAATTTAAACAAAAATCCATAAACAGAGATTACTAACCCGAAACATCCATCAACAACCATCCACATATATTTAACATTTAAATGCAATGCAGATATTAAACTCCACCACTATTGTAAAAGATTTCAATACAAAAATTGAATTTGGAATCAGAATAACAACCTGGCTCTCATACCAATTGAAGGAACTCGTTTTATAGAGATCCTTGAGTGGAAGTGGGTCGTCCAAATTCCATTTTGATTGAAAAAATTAATTTACAATAAACATACAAGATATGCATTCTAAACAAATTACAACATACTTTTTATAAAGAAATAAGGTTCAAGAGATGCTACCTTTGAAGAACTATTCTTTTTGTAAATCCCTCGAACAATCACGAACTCGAACATAACAAACCTTGAAGGCTTTCTTCAAGAACTTTACGAACCAAAACCAAGAAGACACTACCACAGGTAGCCTTCGGTATACTCAGGGTGAGAGTCCAAGAGTGGTGGGCTCTGATTATTTTGGTTTTGAGGGAGTATTTTAGTTTTGAGGAAGGAGATTGAGGAAGAAAGATCACTTCTGTCCACTCTATCGTATAGCAAAGCTCTCAATCGTGTAACCACACTATAAGGAAGAAGAGAAAAAAAAATTCTTTTATTCCTTTTGCCATAAAACCAATTAACCACCCATTAAGGTGGTTGGAGAGAAACTAGGAATTATTATTCAAAATAATAAAACTAATATAAATAAATATGATAACTAACTTATCATATCTTATTTATATTAAACTATATGTTAATATCAAATATAACACATAACCTATAGTTTTAATTTTGTATCATATACAATATAAACTATAGTTCATTTTCTCTATTTTATGGCATTTAATATAAATCATATTTATAGTAAATTTAACAACTATGAATCACATTCATAGAAAATATATTTGAATCTCATTTAAATATTTATTTCCTTCAAATAAACTATAATGTATCAAATACATTATAACCATTATATCATATATAATTGAATCATATATAATTAAATTCCCTACCATTAATTTGAACAATTCAAATTAACCCAAAATCTGATTCTCAACTAAATCCTTTTGACTACCAAGGGGACCTTATGAACCTGTAGCTTGAAACTCCAACGGTACGTGAATAATTAATTAAACTGTTTAATCACATTATTCACCATCCGTTAACTGTTAGACACTCCACTAAATACCAACAGCTTCACTACAGATATATTTTTGTGTCTATTGATATAACCAATCAACAGTACGATGACTCTTCATAAATTGCTCGTAAGTACAGTTGGGTCAAATTACTGTTTTGCCCACATAGTTACCTTTAACTCCTTAAGTACCACCGATCCCTCTAATGAACAATAGATCATAGTCTCACTATGACTAAACCCCTTTTGGGCCATGAGAGGATATGGCACCACAATGTTCAAGACCCGGAATCAGCTCTTAAGGGAGCAATTTATCTACTTATCCCTGCTTTGGAAAAGGTGAATTCCATCTTGTGTAGCTGTGTTCCCAACTCCCCAATTAGACGAATCCCCAAAATGGTAGGTTGGTTGAGTCGTCGATCTGGCCACTCTCACTCATACAAATCAAAGGACCGCCTTCATAGGCAAGAGTTCACAACTCACTCAGGATTAAGGTCATGTTACCTATGGTCATCCTGGTGAAATGAAAGTCCCTATTAAGAACGACGTTATATAATGAGAGTAAATATTTCATGGTTTGGTGTTATACAAACTCCTTTGTATAGAATATCCCCGCTCGTATGTCTAATACATAAATGATCTGGATCAAATCATTGTACCATTTTACAACAATTGTAACACCTACAAAGCGGGTCATACTCATAGTGTCACAAGGATAAGGTACCCAGCCTTATCCATATACTACAGACCATTTAGGTTATCACTTAAACATGATCTACCTGTATGTCTCCACATACATGTTTAAGTTACAACGATAACCTTGGATGTTAGTTTATTGGTTTAAGGTTAATGCAACTAAAATATCACATATTTTATAGACAAAGTGAATAAAAATATCATATATTATTAATCACATAAGAGTTTGTTCATACATGGTTAACAAACTATAGGACTCTACAAGATTTAGGGCATCAACCCCAATAGTTTCGACTTTATTTCTGATATTTATTATTTTTGTTAGTTTTGTAAAATATTCTGTCCTAAAAAAAGTATATATCAGCCATAGGGGGAGCTTGTTGAAGATTTGCTCATTGTCTTTATATTTTTCCTAATGCAGTTTCTGGTGGTTTTCACTATTGTTACAAATGTTGTCTTAACATCTACCTCATTCTCCTGCATAATACTTTATTTCCTAATCTGAATTTATTTATGGAATATTTCTATTTCCTAATCTTGAAAATCTCAGTAGAAGTATCTTGATTGATATATATATATTTATGGTGGATCTTATTTTGATAAAAAAAGGGAAATATCTTCTGGACATTCTTTCCTTATTTGGTCATGATTTTATAAGGAGTTTCTTGGCCCTCTCTTAGGGTTGTCGCTTGTGTTATTCTAGCGAGACATTTTCTACTCTATGCCCATTATTGTGCATCGTTGTGTTTTTGTTTGTTGCTCACCATTCCACTGTACAAGTTCTTCATCCATTGAAGTGCAACACTTTGAAGTAAATCATGGACTTAGAGGTAGCCTAAACCATTGTTACTAGAGAAGGGATTCTCAGTCTTAAGGGGAGCCTAAGACTCAGCTTCAGAGAAAGAGTTCTCTATCTTAGGGGGATCCTAAGATTCATCAATGAAGAAAATTCATTGACTAAGAGGAATATATCTCGGTGAGAGTCTCGCATACTGTTAGAAGTTGAAGTGTCTAACACTAATATTATCAAAATTAGGGGGAGCCTAAGTACACTTGAGAGGGAGTCTCACATTTAGTGGGAGCCTAGGTAGTTAGTGAGTTGAGCTCTACGAAAGTCACTGTAGTGATCGAGTATTACAGATAGGTACTGCATTGTAAATTACTTAACTCTTTAATATTAGTGGATTATCTTTCCTAGGCACACTGCCTTCCAGACATAGGTGGTTCATCACCGAACTGGGTTATCAACTTT
This sequence comes from Benincasa hispida, assembly GCF_009727055.1. Taxonomy (NCBI): domain Eukaryota; kingdom Viridiplantae; phylum Streptophyta; class Magnoliopsida; order Cucurbitales; family Cucurbitaceae; genus Benincasa; species Benincasa hispida. The sequence goes on along the minus strand of NC_052349.1, from coordinate 85,425,301 downwards.
TGTGTATCTCTACTTGTTTACTTGTTGTTAGTATTTTATTGTTTCGGTAGTTATTAGTGCTTTTCATTTGACATCAATATATCGAGTGATGAGTCATCCTATTATTTTTTCATTAAAGATTTTGTTAGAGAGATGACTGTTAATCTAAACATTACTAGATTTATTTAGGTATTGTACATTTTATTTAGTTTGTAATCCTAAAAATCGATTATTCTACTGCCCCTTTTAGATTATATTTATAGGCATGTTGTTTTCTTATCCATTTCAAAACACAAAAAATATGTATAAAAAAAATTGGTCCCCGTTTCTCACCTCTTTAGTATATAATTACTCACTCACTATAATGTTTGGTTGAATCTTGTGGGTGAAGTATTGCATTCAAAAGTTAGTAATAATTCGTCCTATTTGAAAGACAATTGTTTATGATACTTTGGCTCACAAAGAAAGAAAATTCTCTTAAGGAAAGAATGTGATTTATTGGACTCATATTAATTGTTTAAATTGATTCTTATTCTCCTATAATTTGCTCTTACAAAAATGAAATTATTTTTTTGTATTTTGTTGATATATTTATTTTCATTATTTTTCTTCATTTGATTAATAATTAATCAATATATTTAAAATATTGATATTGTTTTATAGATACGCATTTTTTTAAGAAAGTTAAAATAAAGATATAATATTATAACTATGTATATTTGAAGAGAAAATACTGTAAAAATAGTTTGATTTCATTTTTATTAAAATATATAAAACTAAAAAAACCATCAACCATCAAAACTTATTTTGAATTTTTAAAAAACGAAAAACTCAAGACAATCACCAAACATGTTTTTTTGTTTTCTTTTTAAAAACCAAAAACCAAAAAATAGATTTTCAAAAATAAAAAATCAAATAGTTATCAAATAATACTTAATTAACCAATGTCTTTGAAGTACTACTTCACTTTATGTCAATTGAGCTATACTCATGTGGACAAAATAAAAGAAGTGGAATAAAAAATACGCATTAGGAATTTAATTATTACTCTTTTCTTTTTAATTTATTCATGAAAGAAAATGGGCATTATATAATGAGAGATTTTCAAAAATAGAAAAATAAGGGAAACTATTTATACAAAATAACAAAATTTTAATCTTCTTTGATAGAGACTGATAGAAGTCTTTCAGTGTCTATTAGTGATAAAAACTAATAGAAGTCTATCGGTGTTTATTAGTGAAAAAAACTAATAGAAATCTATCACTGATTTATCAATATTTATCAGTATTTTTTCTATTTTTATAAATAATTTGATATATTTTCTATCGGTAAAAATTTCCCGCATAGATACATAACCTAAAATAGGGAAAATTTCGATTTAATTTCTAAAACTAACAAAGGCAATTATCTTGTCTCTTTTCATAACAAAGGCAATTATTTAATGCAACTACATGTCAATTACACTATTAATCCATTTTTATCGCATTCTTAATACCCACACGCATTATTATTCAATCTAAGTCACCAACCTTTCTATCACCAAAATTAATCCCATCTTGCAAAGTCTAAATATACTAATCAACTTAAAAAAATAATAATAATAGAAATAGAAATAGAAATAGAAATTAAAGACAAATTTAGATGGACTTTTTAAGTGCCTAAATTTTTTTGAAACATTTAGAAAATGAATTCAAGCATACCCTGAATATCACATAACTATATGAGTCTCACAATAATTTCATATGATATCAAAAAGTAAGAAGTTCTAAGCTTAGAAACCTCTACTATGTCCTAAAAAATCGAAAAAAATATTTGAACATATATGTGACAGAAAATTGTTTGAACCTTTTAAAATCACACCTTGTAACATAATTTTTTTTCTTGAATAAGATAAATGTAACTTAACTTAAAAAGTTTACTTTTTTTATCATTCTAGTGAATGATCTTCCAATAATAAAAGTTCCTACATTATCTTTGTCGTTTAATATAGCTAAAAACTTTCAGTTTATCTTGTAAAATATATCTTTTTTTTTTTTAACAATTAGGAGATTTGACAAGTTACCCTCTTCCTTATAAGGAATTTTTGTTGCTATGATTGAGTTTGTTTCTTGAAGATGATGGAAATTCTCACTAAATTACATTAGACAAATCTCATGTGGGATTTACTTATGTTGTCATCACCAGCTTGAACATTTGTTTTATAGAGTTTGGCAATGGCAAACTAATAGTTGAAAGAAAGATGCAAGAAAAGTTTTAGGTAGGAAAAATGCTATACCTATATTTATTTTTCATGTTTTAGATTGCATACATATTTATTTAAAAATTGGAATCTTTTACAACAAGATTAATGTGAGAAATCACTAAAATGAAAGATAAGCAAGAAAAGCATATGGTAGAAGACAGATCTATGCTGAAATTTTGGACTTTCTCAAAACATGTGAAAAAAGAGGGGAAAAAAAAACATAATCACTAAAGAGCATGTTCCATCATCTCGAAATAGGAGGAAAAAACGTTTCTAGAATTATTAGAAGGTAGTTCGTAATTCTTTTGCTTTTGTTTTTGTTTTTGAAAATTAAGTCTATCAGATATTATTTTTACCTCTAAATTTTTTCTTTTATTATCTACTTTTTAATAATTGTTCAAAAAACCAAATCAAATTTTAAAAACTAAAAAAAGTAACTTTTAAAAAGTTATTTTTATATTTAGAATTTAACTAAGAATTTAATTATTGTACTTAAAAAAGTTGCAATTATTGTAAGAAATGGAAAGGAACTAGACTTAATTTAAAAAATTAAAACAAAAAACGAAATAGTTACTAAATGGGGTCTAAATTTTATATATATATATAAGTTGGTTTAATTTATTGAAAACTTCGTTGATTTCTTTTTCTATTTTTTCCTTTTTAACAATAGCACATCTGTCCATCGAATACATATATGTTAACAACATTAGGTCTCTGGTTTGAATCCCTCTATTTCTATGGTATTAAAAAAATATTCATTTCTAAAAAATAATTAAAACGTAGGTTACAAGTTATCCAAAAAAATAAAATAAAATAAGTAGGTTAGAAAATAGTAAATTATCATTAAATTAAATAGATTTTGAAAACTGCATTAGAATTATGTGTGCCATATCGTACAAATTTTGAAAACAATATTTTGGAGAATTATATTAATAAACGTAAAAAAATTCCTAAGTATCATATTTCAAAAACCATTGTTTAAATTTGAAATCCAATTTTTAAATTTATTAACAAACACGTATCTAATAAAAACTACAAAATACAATCAAGGGGTTTTTTTTATTAAAATTTATATTTTAAGATAGGCTACATGCAGACCTTAACAAATACAAACCAATGATTAAACTGAACCTTCCATGATTTGGTTAATATTTGAAAAAAAAATTAAATTGCAAAAAGTTGTTCATATTTACCTCACTTTTAAAAGAAAAATTACCATAAAAACTTTTTTTTTGGTTATCCTAATAATTCCCCAAAATAATAATCAATACACACAGTTAATAAAAAGAGGGATAAAGTTCAAGAATATTGTGGTTTTTGAAATTAATGACAAAATTGGAGTATATGGAAAAGAATTTTCAAAAATGCAGTGGAAATGCAAAGTATTGACAAAAATAAGATAGTTTTTGAAGAAAGGATAATTGCGTACCCGGTATATGATTAAGTTTTAATCCACCCAACGTCGATGGACTTGGTCAAGCTATACTCGTGGACCGAGTCCACAATTTGCCTAATTTTTTTTTATTTTGATTGTCTTTTTTTAATTTTTAACCACTAAATTTCTTCATTGCTAAATTAATTATATATTTTGTTATGTAGTCTGCAGCCATATTAAAAATAAAATTTTGACTTAACTAAGTAGTACGTCTCTCTACAGATTTAGAAAAAAAAAATAGATCTCATGTATATGGTAGAGTCTACTTTAGAAAAAGAGAAATTAATTCTTTAATTTCAAAATAGAAGTTTACATGAAGTTTAAAGACTACCCCCTCCCCCAGCGCTTATCCCACAGGGGTTGTCTTCGTGTTCCTCTGAATTAGCTTCACCTTATTGTCATTGTCGTCTACGATGAATACATCTTCGATCATTGTCAGCAACATTGAGTCGTCTTGTTTGTTGAATAATACTTTCTACGTTAACCAATATTTGGTCACACGTTGAACTCAACTCTAGTAAATTGTGTTATACTGAATATTGCTATACATCTTGGACAAAATTATTCTGTACAATGAAATAATTTAATATTAAATAATATTTATATCATATATTTGAGAAATGTAAGACAATAAATCTCTTACCTACAGTAATAGTAAGCGCAGTAGGATATATATTTTGCGTGAATTCGATGCCAATATTGGTCGTGCTTACCTCTCAAATCAATCTGGTGCAATGTTGGAAGTGTATAGCACAACAAACGTACCATTTGTCGTAGACAAACTGTCTCAACACACGATGTGAATGATGTCATTCTACTATATGGAAGCATATAAAAGGGCTAACATTCAACCAGATGTCTTGATCATCACGACAGTAATCAACTAGTGATGACCAAATATCTTGCGTGTATGACATCCAATTAATCTGACAAAAAAAAAAAGATAATTAGACACCAAAAAAGTTTTTAATGTTCATTTATATACACATTTGTTAACTGATTGTGCATCAGTTTGTCAAATATTTGTTGGTATACTAGCAACATATTTGCTGACTATTCAGCAGCAGCTAATACATCACTCCATCTAAAATTATAAAAAAAATATAATTAATTTATATTCTTACATAAAATGATAACATAATAAATATATAAATAAAGTAGTATCTGACACTGAGTGGACAATGACTTGGGGTCTGTAATTAGACTTGTGGTGCAATAATTTTAAATCTATCATAAGCCCATACCTACAATAGTATCAGTGGCCCCGCTATTTTCCAATGCTTGTGCATTAGTAGCCCGGCAAAGTTCTCTGTAAAGCCATGCAAAACAGGCACCTCCCCACGAGTACGTACCAACATGCTCAAAATCAGAAAGTAAAGGGAGAAACATAAGATGTACCAGAGTGTTCAACTTGTCAGCGAACAAAAATCTTCCAATAAGTTGCATAATGTATGCTCATACCTGCATACGTTAATATCGTTGACATCGGGAGAAAATTCTGGAAATTGGGATGCTAACCATGAGATACTCAATCTTGCGCCTTTTAGATCATTTGGTAGAACGCCCAAGAGTTCGTCACAAATAGTTTTCCAATCATATTGTAATGAACCTATCAAAGGTTCTTGTCCACTCGTAACCCAAACTGAATAGTAACGTTTTACAACGTAATTGTTCATTCCCCACAAGGCTAGTGAAAGGTGTGAGTTTCTGGTCTCCATCACCAGTTTCTGGTCTCCATCACCCTACTAAAGCAGTAATGAGGTGGCAATCAAGTTGGATAAATCCAATATGTGCAACCCCAAGAAAACTAGCCTGTTGAACGTGAGTAATATGTGGATCAAACAGGATAGTATGTTGTGCAGATGCCTCCCTTCTCCGACAATCCAAAACTACAGTAGAAGAACTATCTTATATCGATTGTGAACAATGAGTATTTTGTTGATATAGTTGCATAGGATTAGACAGATTGGGCTCCATTACCTAAGAAATTCAAAGTACATTACATATAGTCAATTCCATAAAAAAATACAATTACATAAAAAAATGGATTACATAACAAAGTCATGAATGGCCCAAAAAGGAAGCACCTAATATACGTTGTGGACAAGTACACTTGTTATGTCCTTTTCCCTTGCAAATTTTACATCGAACTTTTTGGCTAGCCTCCCTCCAATCTATTTCATTATGAATGCACGTAGTTTTTGGGTGACCATGTTCTCTTAGTAAATCCGCATTTGGACGAATTTCTATAAATGGTAATTCTGGCCAACAATCTGGGTGTTGTATTAGATGAAAGCAATCTTCATAACATCGCTTGAAATAGGACAATTTGTAGCATTTCAATAAGAGGTATGTATGTCAAATGTATGTAATTACAAACTGAAATCATATGAGAGTATGGAATCTTGAATGACTGTCACTTATTACAAGAACAAATCCCTTCTTTCAAGCTCACAACTTATGTGTGTTGGCCTTTATAGGGATAAATCATACTTATGCTAGTTTGTACTTCAAAAGTTTGAGTTTCCCTATCAATAGATATCATTGTGTGTGTAGATGGTTGTTTTTCTCATCTCTTAAGCTTTCTCATGGCATATTCTGTATACATATCCCCACGGTCGAGTGTTTCGCTTATCTTTTGTCTTCCCGTTCAAAATACAGTATTGTGCGATAGAATGTTAGCTTAATCAAAGAAGTAATTTATAACATTCTAGCTCCTTTAAAAGCATCATTCATACATTCTGCTGCATTGCTTGTCATCCACCCATAGCGGTACCCATCATCATGTATTTTGTCCATTTTATCAAGTCAATATCAAAGGCATTCAAGGTTCAATTGTTTCAACTTTTTCATGCACAATATGAATTTGCGCCTTTGATGTTGATTTCCTGCCTTAAACACCAAATCTTTTAGTTGCTTCGATTTATATTTCTATGGCGAAGATAATATCAATAGTACACTCTAGGTTCACTCCAACCAATTTCCTCATTGTTAACTGCAGTGAGAATGCCCTTATGTCTATCAGAAAACAAGCAAATACCATCTCGTTGAGTAACATATTCACGCAATACCCACAAAAACTATGGCCAATTGGATGAATTTCCACCTTCAATAATAGGAAATATATGTCTGTTTGCATCAATAGATAAGATGGTCAATAATTTCCCTTTTTACTTTCTGTAGAGATGAGTTCCATCAATATGGATTAATAGTCTACAATATTTGAACCCTTCTCTTGTAGGACCGAAGGACCAGAAAACTCGACCAAAAATAGTCATACCTGCACATCAAATGGAAGAAAATACCAATCTGATCGTGTTCTTAGATTGTAATGAACAATATCACTCAACCATGGAAGCTCATATGATTTTTCTTAATCACCGAACACAATAACCAATGCTTTTCTCTTGGCTTATCACACCCGTCTATAATTAAAATTATACCCATATTGTCTTTTAATTGCTTCTTGGAGTAGGGCCACAGGCACCCCAGGATTTCGATACTCATAAAATTTGAATCAGGCTGTGAATGATCCTATGTCAATTCTAAGTAAATACATGAGTGTTCCCCTTCAAGTCTGTTGATTTCAAACATCCCATGAGTTTTACGCCGACATGTCTGTAACCTCCAGTCATAACCATCCTTCCACTGTTTGCATCTCACATACAGAATATCTTGATTTGATTCTATTACGACAATCTCATAGTTCTGTCATACAATATTTTTTTACAGCAAGTTGTAAATGTTCTTTAGTATCAAATAACATTCCTTTTTGTATAAAACTAAAATTATCTCCACATCTACTCCTTTCCTCCAATGTTGACCCTCGTTCACAGGTTGAATTAGTAATTTCCCAATCTATTTGTGAATATCTTTGACGGTACCAACTCAAGATCATGTTCCCCACTTCTATCGTTGCTAAATAATTCATCAAGTTCTACATCAATTTCACTGTCTCCATCGTTTCCAGGTTCAAGAATGACTAAACTTCACGATGCATCAATATATTTACACAATTTTTTACAACTGTTATAGTTGACAAAAAATATGTTAACACAACAAAAATTTTGTTTGTTCTTTTAAGCCATCCAAATAAATTAATACTTCAAACAATCCAAATATTTCTTTATGACCAGTCCAACTAGTCCAAATATTTTCTTAAAGCAGCTCAAATTCAAATGAAAAAAAATCAAATACACTTCAATCAAATGAAACATTCCAATTGTCACTTAAAAAAAATTCAAGTTATGATACAGCCCAAAAAATCTAAAATGAAATTGACAGTCCAAGTTATGTTATTCAACTATAGAAAAAAAAAAAAAAAAAAAAAACCAACGTAAATATCTATAGAGTATACACTTAAATTAGCCCAAATGCAAATAAAATAGTATATCTGTGAATCATACACTTAAATCGGCCCAAATGAAAACAAAATAGTAGATCTATAGAGGAATCTCTATTTTTATGCACAATCTCATATATTGAAAAAAAAAATGTAAAAAAAACTTTACCTACGACGGACGGTAGATCGACGGGAAGAAGGATGGCGAGCTCAACAGATGACGACAGTAATAAAATCGATGAATGGTGACAACAACTTATCGGTAGACGACGGAGGAAAACAGACCGATGATTGTGAGAGAGGAAGAAAGACAAGGGGTCGTGGGGTTTATTGGGACCACTAAGTCGTATACCCGGTACATGACTTAGTGTAATCGTGGACACCGTCCACAATTACCTGGTCAACGTTGCATGGCTGTCCATGTGACAGTCCATGTGTGTCAAATCACTGCCAGGTGTGACTGATTCACGTGTGGAAGTCATGTATCGAGTACACGATTTAGGGCTAATCGTATGCGGGGTCCACGATTACAAAACCTATTTTTGACAATCATTTCAACCCAACCTATTTTTGTTAATACTTATTAAATATATTATTTAAAAAATCGAAAAACAGTGTTCAAAATAGAATTAACGAATATTACATCAATGTTCAGAAAATGCGTTTAAATTATAAATCATTTTATTCCGAATTGAATTTTCCTGACGTCGGGGCAATGTTAGTGTAAGATGCAAAGTTAATTCAAGAAAGCAAAATTTATACCCACCAGTTTAAGTTCATTGGTTATAAACAATATCTTCTCCAGAACAACTGTGGATAAAATTTAAACCAATTAAACTAGTGAGCAAAAAATAAAAGCAAACTTGGATAATATACATCAGATAATGGTATACAAGAATTGGATTGGATTGAGTTGAAAGGATTTTTTTGGACCAATTTGAAAATTCGAGTTGGTCAGGTTCGCTACCAAATAACCCAAATAAGGCCTCCAACCCAACACTTAAAATTCGGGTTATGTTGGATTGTCGAGTTATTTTTTTTTTTTTTATTGACTTAAAATTCTTAAATTTGTATACAACATAAAAATTTCATAAAATTCAAATGTTAAATATCAAAATCCAAGATATCTATTATAAACATCATACAAATATCATAAAAATATATATGGATTATAATATTTACCAGTTTAGAGATATTATATATATATATATATTATTATATATATTATAATATATTATATTTATTATTTATTTATTTAATAATATTAGAAATTTATGTTAGGTTGGATCAATCCAAATTTTTAAAAGTTTAACTCGAACCCAACCAAACTCGAAAAAAATATAAAAAATCCAATTCATCCTTACAATTTAAATTGGATAGTTGAAATTATTCGAACTATCAGATTATTTGAATATCCTTAACATTGACCTTAGGCACCAAAGTTCATATGGAGGGGCATTTTTTGGTTTCTTCAATCTGGTAGGTTGACAAAGTATTTGCATAATTCTTGGACAGATTATTACTCACCAAATTGAAAAAGTGATGACTGGTGACTAATAATTTTTAACTTAAATGACCAAAAAGTGTACTGCTGAATTACATGGTCTAAAATAATTTTATTCTCTTGCAATATTCTCATCTACCTGTTTTAAAGTAGAAATTTATCGCACTTTTTGGATAGAAATTAAGATTTAGAATGATTTGGTAGTGACATAAAATGGTGGTATAATCTTTCCGTCCAAATCCACTATTTCATATCTTATTTCTGATACAATATTTTGATGGATTTTTATTTCAAAAGATATCGTTTTAAAAGTTTTATAAAATTTTATTAGCAATAGCGTAACTTTTGAAAAAAAAAAAAAATCAAAATTCAACCATATTCTTTTAAAAATACATGGAACCAAAATCATTTTCCTCATTATTACATTTACGTAAATTTTTTTTTAAGAAAAAAAAAAAGACTTATAATGTGTGGGTCTGATACGAGAAATGAGGTTTCTTATAAGAATATGGGTAGTGTAAATATTGGTTTTTCTAGTGGACAACAACTTTTACATAATCAACTTTATTTCTTTAATTGAATTTGTTAGTATTTTTAATTTGCCAATTAAAAAAATGTATCAAGAGATTCAAGACTGAGATTCAAATCATCTTTTATATGATTGAAAAAAAATATATATATTTTTAATTCTAATTCTAAAACAACTTGAAGAATAAAAATAATATGAAAAATTTTGGATTCGATTCTAGAGCTATTCTATTTTATTTTTAAAATTCAAATGTTCTCAAATTTCATTCATACTAAGTATGTTCAGTTTCAAAAGAAGACAAGAAAATGAAAAAACTGCATCATTTCCGAATTCTACTTTTCAACTATTACAATTTTTCTTTTTCAAAATCGCCACAATCTCACATGAAATGGAATTGAGAATCGACTAAAATTTCGACAAAGAACTTTCTTTTTTAATTTTACAATTTTTTTCCCCACTCCCAATCGCCGCCGTCGAAGGTGACCGGAGGCGTACTTTGATCTGAAAACACCGCACAGAAATCCATTTCCCCCGCCGCAAACGGCGGATTTCCCCACCAATCAACCGAGTCAATGAACTCGAACTCGTTCCACGACTCAGCTCTGATGTCCCCTTCAATATTGGGCAATTCCACAATCTCCCCCAATTCATCTGACCCTTCGTCATCATTCGACGACGAAAGCGATACCGTAGCGGAATCGAAATCGACCATCGCCGCCGCCTTGGCAGCCGCCTTTTGAATATCCCTCGGCATTAACGATACCGGCCGGGGAAGCAAACCAGCGAGTTGAGGGAAATTGAGAATGGCTTTTGCCGAATCACCTTTAATGCTGAGAGCTGCCACGTCGTGTGCACGCGCCGCCATCTCCGCCGTCGTGAAAGTCCCAAGCCAAATCCGAGATTTCTTCCTCGGCTGCCGGATCTCCGATACCCATTTGCCCCAACTCCTTTTCCGTACGCCTCTGTAAATTGGGTGTTTCTGATCCCTCTGTTCTTGATCCCCCTGTTTTCCCCTTTTGATTTCTGTATTTTCAGATTCTGAATTCCAATTGTTTGGTTCCGCCATTATCGATTCTCCAAGAAGAAGAAGAAGAAGAAGAAGAAGAAGAAGAAGAAGAAGAAGAAGAAGAGTAACATGTGAGAGTTTCGTATGGTACATTATATTATATATATAAATAAAATTTTACATGTAAATAAAATTTTGTAGGCTCCTAACAAAGCGACTTATAACCAACCAAACCTTCTATAATTTGACATTAATTCCTAATGAAAAGCTCAGAAGAAGACTTTAGAGAATTTCTAATAATTTTAACAAATATATAATTTATGTTTTTTTTTTTTTTTTTTTTTTTTTATCTTTCGAGAAGATTGCATTGATTGCTTGACTTTCAAAACTCTTACTATTATTATTTCATCTATTGTTCATATATGCTTAGCTTAGTTGATTATTAATGTTTTAATTATTAATAATGGATGTAATTTTCAATTCTTACATCTAAAAAATTATACTTATTACTTCCACTAGTTTGTTTGTAATTCTTTTATTTTTTTAATGATATTTGTTCTATTTCTTTAAAAAAATTTGAGATGGAATGATTTATGTGAATTAATAAATAGGTAATACTTGATTGTATCTCGAATATCATCTATTTTTGTGCATCCCTTTTCACCATTCACATAAAAATATTAAAATATTTAAAAAAGGGGAAAAGGCAAAAATATCTAAGTATTTTTCTTAATGAATTATATAATAAAATAATAACGATTAAGCTAGTTATTTATTTATTTATATTTATTATCCATGGTTAGTGGAAAAAAGTTAGATATTATTTTAGTTCTTTTATTTTGAAAATTATTCAATTTCAATTTATGTATTTTTAAATAATTTAATTTTAGTGGATGCACTAATAAAGTTTAAATTGAATTTTCATTTATTTTTGTTTTGTCACGTTTCCTTTATTTGATTTAACATGATATTTTCATAGTACAATGAACCATATGACGTATAAAGTTACTTTTACTCCCATTTAGACTATGAACTTGTTTTTGTAACACCAATTAATTAAAGAAAAAAGTTGTTTTAGATGATACAATGTAACTTATTGATATTATATATTGATTTAATTCAAGGTAATACTTGTTGGAAAATATTGCCGGAAATATATTGAAAATTTAATTTGGTAGAGAATTTTTTTATATGAAACATTAGTCGATGAGAATATAACTCAATAATTACAACATTTTTCTTGTCTTAAAGTTAGATTAAAAATAATCAAATGACAATTTGATATTATGAAAGATGCATAAGATAATTATTATAGTATAAATATTAATCATAATATTAATCCAAAAAAATAATTTCAATATCATATAAATCAAAGACGGGAAACTACATTGGAGCAAGGGATATCTATCTCCTCAAATAGATACATTTTATAATATACTTAATGTATATTATTTGCTGCATAATAACTCTAAACTCGTCACTTTATTTTACTAGTTAGAGATACGGAATTTTGGTTTTTTGTATTCTATCATTTTGACTTCAAAATTTCAAAGTTCAAAAGAGAAAAATGCAGGTCAATTATCGCCCGCTAAAGACATTTTAATTAAATTTACTTTTCAAGTTAACCTATATTATAGTACTTAAAAAAAAGTTGTTCACAGATCATTTTCTAATTCTTCTGACTCATATATTTATATATTATTTTAATATATATATATATTAAATTTCTTACATTTAAAACGCAGTTGAAAACGCTTCATTTTATTTTAAAACTTTCTCACATATCCATACATATACAAATATACAAACATTTATTTTATCTTTAATAAATTATTCTAGGAAAATGAAGTGTACAAAAAGAACTCATATAAATATTTCAAGTTTTTTTTTTCTTTCTTAAATACAATCATATCTCATTATTTTCTTATATATTTAGGTGCACAAGTTTAAAAAGGTCTTATAACTTTGTAATCAATATTACTTAATCTTGAATTATATACCAATTCATTTTAAATTATATTTATATGAATGTTTTTTTTAAAGATATTTATATGAATATTAATCTAATGTTTAGTCCCTAAAATTTCAATTTAATTATTTTATCTTATTGATCTTTAGAATTTCAGTTTGTAATTGATAGATTCATAGATGGTTTTCTTAAAAAGTCCAATAAAACCATTATACACAAAATTAAGTTTTAGATTAAAATTGAAATTTTAGAAATCTATTAAACAAAAAAAAATTGAAAATTTATAAACCTATTGAACACACAAACTAAATAGACTAAACTTATAACCTTATAATACTAGTTTGAACATGTCTTGCACAAAACGTTGAAAATGAAAGGCAAATATATAAGTTCAAATAAGAATCATATATTTGATAATCGTTTTTCTTTATATATTTTTTAGGTAGACTTTCAAAAATAGAAAAATATGAAATTTTTTTTACGTAAAATAGTCAAATTTAATCTTCTTTGACAGTGATTGATTGAAGTCTATCAGTGTCTATCAATCATAGAAACTAATAGAAGTCTATCATTGATAGGATATTATGTGATAGACACCGATAGAACTATCAGTTTCTATCTTTTTTTTTTTTTTTTGTTATTTTCGTAAATAATTTGATATTTTTTTCGTAATTTTTTTTTATATATATATATTCATATCTAGAAAAGTAATGCATGGAGTATTATAGGATATGTTGTGACATCTAACACCTCATAAAGGATAAAGAAAATTTGGTTGTCCACCCAAAGGAGCATTTAAAGATTTGCACGAAAAAAACACACCAAAAACAAAAAGATCCCTAATGTCTATAATTAGGTAGATTATTCAATACTAAAAAAGCACTAATAATATGTATTAATAAATGCCTACAAAATCGTTTAGTCCCAATAATTAACATTTGATATATGACATGCAAAATCACATACCAATGCAATCATTCATTTTTTAAAAAATTCAACATTAAATAATTAATTAAAAAGAATATCATTAATTATTTTAACAGAAAAGTTAATTTAACCTTATTTTTTCCCATTAAAAAACTGTTTCTTTTACCATATGGAGCCGGAGGAATCGAATTAGATGTTTTTCTTTATTGATTAGATAACACATAAATAAATTAAATTAAATTTTACAAATTTCATTTCGATTCTATATATCAAATATAATTTGAAAGTGATTGCACTAATAAGATAATAATGGAATGTCAATGTTTGACAGCTTCATTTAAAAAATAATCATGTAATTTCTTTAAAAAATATGTTTTAAATACATTTTCGTACCCTAATAATAAAAAATTGTTATATTAAAATATATGTAATGTAATATTAGCATGATAAAATTGAGGTCACTTAAAAGTGGGATGAGGGCAGACCCCACGATACATGAAAGTTGAAGTCGATGTGCATTTATTTTGCACTAAACAACGTTCAATTGTAAAAATAATAATAAATAAACACAAATTAAAAATTAAAAATTTGTCGTGTTATCCATTTAGTCATTAAATTTTGAGTTTGACTTTAATTTAGACACTAAATTTTAAAATATTATAATTTTTAGATTGAGATTGTAAATTTACACTTTTAACTTCAATCTTCTATTAAATAATCACTTTCTATCTTTAATATTAATGCCTATTAATTAAATTAAAAGAATTATAATAATTATAATTAATTAAGTTTCATTTTTTTTCATCACTATTAAAATTAAATTTATAATTTAACTTCATAATTATTTAAAATTAATTGATAGACATTGACGCTAATGACTGAACTTAAGTATTTAATAAAAAAGCTGAGGTTAAAAGTGTAATTTTCTAAGCAAAGAGAACAATCGAACCAAAACTCAAATGGACAAAATTGTAGCATTTTGAAACCTAAGTATTTAATTGAAACAAAAGTCAAAACTTAAGGACTGCATAACATTTTAAAATATAGGGACCAAATGTAAACCAAACTCAAAATGTATGGACCAATTTTTTTAAAAAGAAAAAACTGGTATTTAACTATTTTCTTCTAATGAGAAATTTGATATGGTAGCTATAATTTTTAAAATACGTAATGTGGGAGGAGAATTCGAAAAGCCTATTTCTTGAAATAATTATATATAAGAGTGTGTTTGTAATACATTTTTCAAGTGTTTAATTTAAAAAATAAGTCATTTAAAAAAAATTGGAGTGTTTGACAACCACTCAAAATAGCTTTTCAAATGTATTTTAATAAGTTTTTATCAAAAATGTTTAAATAAAAATAAATTTTTAAAATCCACATTTGGCTCAAATCAATCCAGACGGGTCTAAATGATGTTGGACTCAACTTTTAATCTAATTGAAATATAGTGAGTGACCTATTCGTTGATGAAACATATTGATTTTAATTAACTACTTGGCAAATAAGCCCTAAGAAAATTAAAGTTTTATAAAAGTAAAATATTAAAAAGTCTCATCATCCTCTTCAATCCCCAATAATTCAACCTCATCGCCCTAGAATTTCTTATGCCCATTGTGAAAGTTGGCAAATTGACTTTAAAAATTTGAAATCTTAATTTTGGAATATCTTTCTAACCATTTAGATTCATTTGGTAAACATTGGATGAAGGTATCTCTTTTTGCTCCAAATTTCACGAACTAAAAGTATATTTTGCTCCAAAAAAAATATGTATAATGTCTTATATTAAGTTGTGTTTCTAGAAAAAGAAAATCTATTTAGCTGTGAAAGGTAATAAAAAAAATCATTGAAAACTGAATATCCTATCTCGAAGTTAATAGTATACAAACTTTACCTTAGTTGAACTATATTAGCATAGTTATTGATTTATTAATTAATTGTCAATTTGAATTCTAATGAAAGTAATAATAACAAATTGGTGTGTGTTTAATAACCTATTTGACAATTATTAAACACAAATCATCTGTTAAGAATATCACACACATATATATACACATATATATGTGATTTAAAGTGAAACTCACCATATACATAAAAATTAAATTTCAAAAAGTTAAATCTTTATATTCCCAATCAAAAATGGAAAGTTCTAATCTCGATCTCCACATGTTATACATGTTATATATGTTATATATTATTTGTAATTAGCTCAATTCAATGTTAATTAGACTTTCATTAACCAATTAAATGTCATGATTCTTTTCAAATCACATGGGCACACTATTTCAATATTTAGGTAAAAGTTAAGCTTGAAGTCATTGGAAGAGAGTAAGAAGAAAAAAATGTCATTAAAAGAGTGGGTAATTATTAATTTGTTGATTAATATTGATATGATTTAGTCCTTGCAGAAAAGTTAAAATGTTAGAAAATTTAATAGTTAAATAAATGAAATTTCAACCATTACCCAATTTCAGCTTTTAAAATATAAAGTCAATCTTTTGGTCCCCAAACAATGTTTTAAGAAAGTAAGTACAATTAAATTAGATCATAATATAGGGACATTATTTGGCTTCATTAGGGATGAGCCTGACACAGACATTATTAAGTATAATTTAGAACCCGATGGTTAAAATTAATAATTTATTGATGTGAAATGAAAACACAAGTGGCTTAAAAAAAATCTTGATTTTTCTTTTTTTAGTTTTTTAATTATATAACTTGATTTTCTTTATTCACACTCAAACTAAGTTGAGTTAATATTAATTTTAAATTAACTTGTTTATTTATTTTTAGAATGACTCAACACTCGAATATGGTGTGAATTGTGATAACTTTTGTGACCATTGAATCACTTGAATGTTTTATGTTCTTTATAGAATGAAGAAAATATTTGAATAATTAGTTAATTTTAAATTTTTTCTTTTATTTTCTCATAGTTGATTCTTACAAATATCTTTAAGAATAATGAAAGGCTTTTATTTAAACAATTTCAAGATTATGAAAATCTACTTTTTTTAAAAAAAAAAATTGATATTATGAAAAATCTACATTGTCATAAATATTTTGAAATTTATTCTTAGACATAATTCTGAAAGCAAGAATTGAAAAAAAAAAAAAAAAAAACTATTTTAAAACAAGTGCCTAAAAACTAATATGATATATTTAGTATTTTTCTTGTTTTTGTTCCTTTTTGCAAAGATGATATATATATATATGTATATAAAGTTGACAATTGATTATATTTATAACAACTACATATAGTATTTTTATGAATTCATTTATTACTGTAAGAAAAGGTATTAATTTATTGT
Source organism: Benincasa hispida (assembly GCF_009727055.1). Taxonomy (NCBI): domain Eukaryota; kingdom Viridiplantae; phylum Streptophyta; class Magnoliopsida; order Cucurbitales; family Cucurbitaceae; genus Benincasa; species Benincasa hispida. Next base: position 85,408,060 of record NC_052349.1, on the reverse strand, counting down.
TAGCTTTAAAAAAAGACCTCAGGCTCTCTAAAACATTTGAAATTAATAAAAATTGTTGGATCCAAAATGATCTCAAAATAATTAAAAACTGCAGCCTTGTGGATGTTAGAGATCAATTCTAAAAACCCTAGCATGCAAGGAAGTATTTTGAAAATGGTGGTGGTTGTTATATAGCCCATAGCTAAGTTTTTTTATATGACAAAATAAATAGCAAAAAGTCAGGAAAAGATAAAGAAAATAGATCCAAGAATTAAAGTAGATTTATAAGCTCAAATTAAAGTCAATGAACATCTAATCCTAACTTGTTCAAAAATTAGGAAAATCCTTAGTCATTCCTTTCCAAATATATTACTATATAGCTTCTCGTGAGAGCTTTGAAGTTCTAACTTGTTTTCACCTTCACTAGATTTTCTTCATCTTTTTTATTTTGATATCAAAATCGTCTTTATTCCACATATCTTTCACATTTTGGCATCAACATTTGTGTTATCGTGAAACAAAAACTTCTAAACTATAAATATTGTAACAATTATCACAACTTTAAATCTTCGATTAAAACAAAAGTTAACTAGCTATATAACTTAAAAGTATTATTGCAATTAAACTATGTCCCAAAAGAATAAATATTTTCTTTTGATAAGAAACAAACAAGTATATTCCAAAAAAACTTCGAGAAACAACCTAAGGGCAAGGGATTGAGAAGATCCCTACCCAGAGCACTAGTGAAGAAGAGTCTTGGAAAATTGTTGGTTTTGACTAAAAAAGTTTTTTCTCATTCAAAAGTAATCTCATTTTTAAAATCTTTTTTTTAAACTTTTTTTTTCAAACTTTTCAGACTTTGAGTGGAGGGATCCACCATGTAAAAGTACAATTTTGTCCCTTAATAAATGATCATTTAGTTGTCTTGAATATAAAATCATCTAACTTACCTAACTCACATATCTTAAATTAGAAACTTCAATATTTAACTTCACATTTTGTTTTCAATATAGAAATGCTTTACGCGAGTGTCCCAAGTTCAGAGGAATAATCCTAGGATCCCTAGTTCAAAGAAACAATTTCTTTCTTTTTTTAGAGTTCCAAAGGAGATAAGTATGTTGAAAACTAGTCTTTTATTTTTTCAGAAAGTCGGCAAAATGAAGCCGAAAAATTAGTTTTTAAAGAAATTTTTTAGTAACCAATAAAATTCTTACTTCTTTTTCACTTATTTACGTTATAAAGGAGAATTCTTACATTTTAGGAGAAAAAGTAGAGAGAAAATTGAAAAATAAAAAGTATTGAAACAAGATTGAACGTAGAAAAGTTATTGCTAGTGTTCTATGATTTGTCTCGTAAAGTTCAAAATAGATGTCTCGTGAAGTTGTCTTTCTCATGAAGATGAGTTTGTCCAACTTTACATGAAAATTGAGTTTGTTCAACTTTACGAGACAACACCTTTGTTCAACTTTTATCCCATGAATTTGAACCAATCGAATTGTCTCGTAAAGTTAACCAATCGAGCTGTCTTATAAAGTTGGCCAAGGCAACTTTCTTGTAAAGTTGACTAACTTTACTATAAACTTGACAAGGCAACTTTCTCAACTTTCTTGTAAAGTTGACTTGGTCAATTTAAGTCAACTTTCTTCTAAGTTTTTATTAATATTTATTTATACATTTTCTTTCGGCCAGTAAGTTTTATCTTCACTTGCAGAATGCCTCATGTGTTTGTTTACTACAGTGGTATTTGGAATGAGGATGAACAGGAATACGCAAGCGATAATCTAGGGGGTTTGGATGTAAGAAGTGACATTTTCTTTCAGAACTTCTTGTTGGAGTTCTATAATCAAAGCGAGATTGATCCAAACAACCACAATCTCATCCTAAGATGTTTATACAATTTTGAATATAGGGTTCCTACGTATTTGATACGAAATGATCAAGAACTTAAGTTCTTTTTAAATGTTGAGGACGCATGTAGGTCCCTTATCTATTTATCAACGAAGTCCAAACCTATGTTTGGCGATAGTGATTTAATGAACCCTAGTTGCTTATACCAACCAAGTTTTGCATATAATTTAGCCCAAGAATATCCACCCCCTTATTATCCTACACAACCTTCGACAAAAATTATCCATCAGGTTATGCTATATCACTAAACCCCTTATATAATAATGTTGCCCCATATAACCTATCTGATGATAGTTTTTGTTGTTTATCCACACAATCCCAAGGATAATGATCCATCATTCTCAATATACTGTAAGGAGGATAATGTTTGTATAGATGGGAGGTTTGGGCATGATATAAGTGAGGAGAATGAGATAGAAGATGAAAATGTACGCGTTGAAGGGGGTTTTGAGCATGGTGTAGGAGAGGAGAACGTGAACAACGAGGTTAACATAGTTAAAGATGATTCAAACTATGAATGGAAATTACCAGCGGAATTGGATGATGAGTTTAATGAGTCTAATGATCTGATTGAAGAGGATGACAAAGACATTTGAATGAGTTAACTATCAATGCGAAGGTACCAACTTGTACTTGGGAAATATTCATGCACAACCTCTGATCGCATGTCCTAAAGTGGAAATGATTGTGTCAAGTCAGATGTTTGAGAGCGATGATATTGATATTAAGGTAAGGTAAATATATCTCTCAAAGGAAGAACTTTCATTCGCATTGTCCCTCTTCGCTATACACCAAAATTTTGACCATAGGGTTAACAAATCCACGAAATCACTACTGGTTATTAAATGTAAACATGATGCCTATCATTGGAAGATTTGGGCTCGAAAGCTTAAGGATTCGGAGTTGTTCAAAATAACAAGGTATCAAGAGGGATCTTCTTCCACTGACTCATTTCAACATCATTCTGGTTCATGTTTAGTGGTCATCGTGTCCATGATCACCCTCATCATCACCGTGATCACTCTCATGGTGGACGTGATCCAGTTTGACATCATGGTTACCCTCATCGTCATCCTCGTGGTGACAGCCCCCACCCTTGTCGCCGTGATCACCCTTATCGTGGCCAACATCACCCTCAGCACGACGATCGTCACCCTCTGTAACATCTCAAATTTTTAAATAACTTTCATTAAATTATCTTGAAATATTTAGGCATTATTTTGATAAGTTGAGGCTAAAAATTTAATTTGGGAGGTAAGATAATTAATCTAAAAGATATTTTTGAAGAATTGAAATTTTAATTCAATTTAAGGAAATTTTGGGTTAATTTATTTGGGGGAAAGTGTGATTTTAAATTGATTAAATATTTAGAAGAATGTACTTTATCTCAACTGTTGGATTGTATGTTCCCTTTATTTTTGGTTTAGGAGAAATTTGGATTTAATTTAAATTAATTAGAGTATAGATTTTCTAATTTAGTTAAATTGTGAAATTTCTAATTCAATTAGAATATGAATTGCCAAAATAATTAGATTATGGATTTTCTAATTAATTAAAATATAGATTTCCTAATTAGAGAATATGTCTTATTCAAAAAGGAAATTTAATCTATCTGCTACTTTAATTATTGATTTTCTAAAAAATAAATTTATTAATTAGATAAAGTGTCATATTCAAAAAGGAAATTTAATTTATCTACTTATTCAAGTTATGGAATCCCAAATAATTTAGGATTAGGATTATTTTTTCTCTATAAATACAACCATCAACTTCATTTCAAACCAATCACTTCATTCCAAAGGGAGGTTAATTAGAGAGAAAAAACCTTGTTACATTCATATTTTTCTTTAGTTGTTTGTCGTTGTGTGTCTGCTGATCACTACTACTCACTAGATTTTTATTTGGTGAGTATTAAAAATATGGAACTTTTTGGATTAGTTACAAATGTTGGGAATCAGATTTTAAACCCTAAATTATGGTTTATGGTGGATTTGAATTTTTGAGTGAGCTTTGGAATAAATTTAAAGCAAACAAAGCGTTTGGAAAGTTAATTCAAGTTTTTGTTGGAGATTTATTTCTTGAATTAATTTTGGAATTTCAATCCGAGGTAAGTGTCTTTCTATGGGGTTCACCTTCAAATTAATCATCCCTACCAATTGAACTTTTTATCAACAACTCTTGTTGATGGACCTACTCTATCAACAACTCTTGTTGATGGACCTACTCTATCAACAACTCTTATTAATAGACCTGCTCGATCAACAACTCTTGTTGATACTTTTGTCGTTTCTCTTGACATTTCTTCTATTACTAGCTTACTATGAGGTTGATGGTTCTTTATATAATCTTCCTTCAAGAAGGTTGCATTTATCGATACAAATATATTATCTTCTTGAGGATCATAAAAGAAACCACTTTTTATCTCTTTAGGATAACTTACAAATAGGCATATCTTTAAATGATGTTCCAGTTTCTTAGGATTCTGAAGTGATGTAAACCACCTTTACGTCCTCTCCACAGCTCATAAGGTGTTTCAAAAACACTTTTCAAGGGAATCATGTTCAAAATATATACCATAGTCTCAACTGCGTGTCCTAAAAAGAATTAGGCAAGTGGGCATAACTCATCATAAAACGAACCATGTCTAACAAGGTTCTATTTCTCCTTTCAGTCACACCATTTTGTTGTGGTGTGCCAAGTGTTGTGAGTTGTGACTTGATTTTGTGTTCTATTAAATAGTCCTGGTATTTCAAGTCTATATACTCACCACCTCGATCTGATCAAAGTGTTTTAAGCTTTTTACCTAATAGGTTCAAGTGTATCGGATTTATGATGAATTAGGTAAATGTAGTTATACCTTGAATAATCATCGATAAAACTGATGAAATATTCACACCCTTCTCTAGATTTAACATTCATCGGACTACAAAGGTCTGAATGTACCAGCTCCAAGGGTTCTTTGGCTCTAAGATCTTTTCAGAAAAAGATCTTTTAGTCATTTTACCCTCAAGACAAGTTTCACATGGCGGTAGTGAACTGTCTTCTAACTGATTTAGATGAACGTCCTTCACCAATCTCTCAATCCTGTTGAGATTTATATGAACAAGTTTCAAGTGCCAAAGATAGGCATTTGGAGAGACTTTCCTTTTCTTATTTGGAGTCTTAATTGTTTTAAACATCTCTATATTCAAAACAGCTTTTACCTCAGTTAGTTTTAACATGTACATGTTATTATCTAATTTTGCAAAACAAATATTAATATCTTTCGAAGTAATGAACACTTCATTTTTTTCAAAAGAAACTTTGTAATTTCATTCCAGAAAGCATGAGATGGATATTAAATTCCTTTTCATAGAAGGAATATAATAAAAAATTTCAAGTAAAATGTACCTATCTCCTATAAATAACCTCATATCTCCCACTGCTTTAGTCGAAACAATCTTCCCAGTCCCAACCTTAAGGGTCGCTTCACCTTCTGTAAGTTCTCTCCAGGAACTAGTTTCCTGAGAGAAAATACAGATATGATTAGCGGCGCCTAAATCTATTATCTAGGTTTTTTTATCGTTTTCCACTAAGCATGTTTCAATTACTAGTAAATCACATTTACTCTGTTGTTTGAATTTTTCATTCCCATCTATATTGCTCAAAACTTTAGTTGAGTTGGGAGATAGATGACAATCCTCTGTTAAAACTTGTTTCCATTAAAAGAAATACGGGCTTTAATGTCGGTTTTAAACCGACATTAAAGGGCTTTAATGTCAGTTGGCAACCAACATTAAAGATAGTGTTATTAAAGCCCTTTAATGTTGGTTTTAAACCGACACTAAAGGGCTTCAATAACACCAATAACACAGCCTTGAATGTCGGTTGCAACTGACATTGAAGGTCTTTAATGTTGGTTTCAACCGACATTAAAGGTCTTTAGTGATTAAAGGTCTTTAATGTCGGTTGCAACCGACATTAAAGCCTTTTTTTTTTAATTCTTAATCGACATTAAAACCCGAATCTGTCCATTGTTTTAAAATTTCGTTGCCGAATTCATTTTTTTGGTTAAATACATTAAAAACGACATTATATGTTTCGTGTTGGGTCAGGAAATATCTGTCATTGTTTTATATTAAAAAGTATAAAAAAATTTGCATGGCGAGCCCATCAATATTTGTCTTCCACCTATGAATTTATCCACAAACAAGAATCAATATTTCCAATCCATTACATATACTCATCAATATTTGTCTTCCACCTATGAATTTATCCACCGAAATTTGCAAAACAATACCAGAACCAGACTTTCATAGAATACAGCTTACACCAAAGCCATCATTTCTCTCATTCACAAATATCAATTAGTACTAATTCCATGAATAAACAAGAATCACAATACCATGAATACAACTTCCAATAATTAAAAAAATCATGTCTTCCACCTATGAATTTATCTACAAACAAGAATCAATATTTCCAATCCATTACATAAACTCATCAATATTTGTCTTCCACCTATGAATTTATCCACCAAAATTTGCAAAACAATACCAGAACCAGACTTTCATAGAATACAACTTACACTAAAGCCATCATTTCTCTCATTCACAATATCAATTAGTACTAATTCCATGAATATACAAGAATCACAATACCATGAATACAACTTCAAATAATAAACAGATCATGTCTTCCACCTATGAATTTATCCACAAACAAGAATCACAATACCAGAATCAGACTTTCATAGAATACTTACACCAAACCATCATTTCTCTCATTCACAAATATCATATTAGTACTAATTCCATTCACAAAGATCATGGTTAGATAAATTTACATTCATTCTAAGCTAGCATTTACATTCTATTGAGACAAAAAACAAGAATTACATCCTTACACAAACCGACCAATAAAACTTGCCTATTAGGTCCGAATTACGTTGATCTCTCCTTACATATATGCATCTTTTGTATTGAACTACAAAAAGGAAAAAAAAAAGAAGATAAATTCAACATAAGTTTACATCCATTTATTAAATTAAAGCTAGTACTATATAAAAAATAAATAATTTACGTACGAGGTTAGTAATTGGGAGTAGTAGGATTATGCACTATTTTATGTATTGTACATAGTACCCGTATCCTACAGAATCTAATTGACGAGGGCACTACATATAAAGAAGTTGAAAAAAATTGTTACATTTTTATAAAGAATTCGAATGAACATAAATTGTTAAAAAATGAATACAAATTTACCTTTACAGATTTCCATTTTGGAGAAGACCGATAGTGTTGGAGATCGTGCTTGGCTTACCATGTTTTCAATCCACTAAATACTTTAAAAACATTAGTTAAACATAATACTTCAATTAAGAGCTAAGAAATTTCAATTACACTTACATATTTATAACTCCATGAAAATCCTCTTGAATCTTACTTCGAAGAGAGTCCAAAACATAAACACAATTTTCTTGTAGATTGATTACAATCAATATCCAATGATAACTATAATAGGCAATAATTTTGAAATATTGGTACGTGTATAATTCAAATTAGCCACAACATAAACACAATTTACTTACTCTGTGTTATATGGAATGACGACTAATTGGTCTAAATTAGCCAATTCTAGTTGATTGGCTAAATTTCTGGATCGAATATCTTGAGACTTCACGTGTGGCGATATTCTTGCTTGATCAATTATAAAAAACTTCTTCATAATATCACGACCACGTTCATCCCAAAAATACCTAAACAAAGTAAGATTTATTATTTATCAACATGAAACAAAGTATACATGAGTGAATTTAGATGAGTAATACTTAAGCAATGTATGTCAAAATACACATGTAGCCTATTTGAACTATATTGCAATATTGGAGCAGATCATCGCGACCTAAATAAATAAATTTATCTTTTCCAAATATATGCTCGTCCAAAGGAATACGGATCATGTCTACATCGTTCATGTTATGCATTGCATGTTCGTTCAATAATTTGATAGTACCATTAGTGTTAGTATATTTGGAGGACTGGCTGAAGCTCTTAATTGGTGAATGATCTTACCATAACCAGAGTTACAAAAATTCAAAGTAGGAAAAATAATAAATAACCAAACTCATATATTGAAAAGGAAACATACTTTTTTCTCGTCAACCATAACTACAAGTTCACGAGGCCATTTTACGAAGTTGTCTGTTACTTGCTTTAAGAACTCTATTTTACCCTTCACAGGAATTGGTATAGGCAAATCTTCTCCAACGACAATGTCAATCAGAACTTTAACAGTTAAGCATGACACATCATCATCAAATGTTGTGGCTACTGCAATAATATTATCTACAGTTTCTATAGCCAAGTGGCATGGTGTCCCCTTAACAAATTTAAAAGAACTTACGTCATGCATGGTTAAGCATGTATAATATGATTAAAATTTAAAAGTCACAATAAATAATTACCTCTAAATCTTCTTTAGACATCTTCTCAGTATCTTTTTCTTTAGACATCTTCTTAGTATCTTCTTCAGATGCACTTAGTGCAACACTTCCAACAGATGATTTGGACTGATGAGATTGTCTGCTGTGAGTTCTTTCTCTTGACACTTTACCATGTCGAACATTTTTTTGACTAGAGCCTCCTTCAATTTCTTGGCTCATAGAGGACTTTGGTTTTACTAATTTGAAATATTGAGAATGGGAAACAAAATCACCTATTCCTCTAACACGTCCCCAATGTTCTTCCATACCCAATGCTTCGGTGAGAACATCTTCACCTTCATAAACTTCAGCCAATTTATCCTGTAAAACATATTACAATTTTCACACAATATCTATTTCTTCTTAAACTTATATATATGTCATCTTAAATTTTTCATAATATATACTTACAATCCGATTGGCACATTCTCAAGTAACTTCATCAAAGTATTCATTATTCTTTCCTTTTCTTGCTTCTTTCCATAAAGTCGCCCGATAAGAAGGGTCATTCGATAGGTTCTACATGAACATATATAATTAATTAGTATAAACATATTAGAATAAAATATTTAATTCATGTCGAATAACTCATTAATTCTTGGGCAAGATTCACATAGCCCTTTCGAGAAATGTGGTGATTATATACACATTTCGCACGTCTTTCTTTTTTAATACGATTGATTTTCTGTACAACAAATCTAATTGAAGTTACCTATCAAAACAATGATAATGTTGACATGTAATTTATTGTGAATGACTTACCTCCCATTCTTCACTCAATCGTTCATTGACGAACAATGTCCAATGATCTTGCTCTATAAGAGAATATTATTGGGATGGAAATTGCACGACCAAGGGTTCATCCTTAAATGGAAGTATGAACTTTTGATTCAACGTTGTCTTGAAATCCGAAACTTCCTAGATACAGATATTAGTATACAATGTTTGGACTTAGAGTCCATATTGAACGAAATTTGCACAATGAAAAAAGTAGTTAAATAATAAACCAATAAACTTCTATGCACATGAATTAAAAGTTTAGAAAACATACCGCTACACAATCAAAAAGTTTGCTTTTAAATGGTTTGGAACTTTTTTCCAAGAATCATACGTTATAGGAATTTGTTGTCGAACACAAACTCCTATATAACTCTACATCTTCTTTGCTCAAGATCCAACCGATTGTCCATGTTCATTATAATCGATGGTCAACCGTTGTCTAGATGTCCTTATTTATGCCAACTCAAACATTGTAGTTGAGCCACATGGTATACTTATTCTACTATGTTTTTGTGGGATCATATTTCTATCATCCTCATTGCTACTTGTTGAAGTTTCCATGTCAATCTGAAAAAAAATAAAAAAATAAAAACATTACTCACACAAAAAACATATAATCTTAATATTTAAATACATATAACCATAGTAAATGACATACCATGTTTAATATATTATTTATCAACCCATCAATCCATCCACCCTCACAATCAGGTCTAATGTATGTGGATGTTGTATCATCAATCTCAGTAAATGTATCAACATTAGGCATTCTTTGCATACCTTCATAACCACACTCTTGTAGCATATCTCCTATTTCATCTTCATAAAAATCATCCTCAATTGTTCGTTGTGGAGATGTTAAAACAATTGACCAACCCGAATTTGTGGGATCTTTTACATAAAACACTTGTTTTGCTTGAAAGGCTAAAATAAATGGGTCTGATTTATGTCCAATATGATTGAGGTCCACAATAGTAAACCCAAACTCGTCTGTTTTGACTCCATTTTATTCTCAACCCAATTACATTTGAATAAAATAAATGATAATCCATGATAGTCAAGCTCCCATATTTCTTGTATTACACCATAAAAGGTCATATCTGACATGACGGTCCTTTTATCCTTAGCACTAAAGACTTGCATTGTGGTAGCCGTTATACTAACTCCACTATTTTGAATCCTCCTAACATCTTCGCAATTCTTTGTGTGATAGTAGTAACCATTGACCGCATAACCATAATATTTTGCCACAGTTGGACAAGGTCCATTAACTATCTATCTCAAAGAAGGCAATATGGAATTTTTGGGAACTTCGAGTGCTAGTGCAACCTACGATATATTTCATAATATTTTAGTAGTTAACAATTATACATCAAATAGTAGGTCTCTAGAGATTACCCATGTGGACAACCACCAACTGAATGTATGATTATGTTCTTCCTGAAGCCACTTTTTACTTTTATTTTTACCAGAATTGAGCTTAGACAAAATATCCATATGTTGCCTATTATAAATGACAAAGTTAGTAGATTATTGAATAATCAAGTAACCTAAAACGAGAATAAGATGGAGATCTACATACTCAACGTAAGGAAGCACATCATTTACATTTTTAATGACATAAAGATGAGTTTGATCCAACTCATCCTTACTCGATCTGATAAAAGAAATAGTTGACAAATGATCTATCAATGTTTGAATTCGCTTTCTTTGTTGATGAGTTTAGCCCAATAGAATTAACACCAGATACGAATTCACAACAAAAATCTATAGTCTCTTCAACAATATAATTTTCTCCAACACATCCTTCTGGTCGATTTCTATTTAAGTTTTCAACACTTTCATGTATCGTTCAAAAGGATACATCCACTTCAAATAAACAGGTCCATAAAACTCAACTTCTCTTACGAGATGCACTACAAGGTATACCATTATTGTGAAGAATGATGGAGGAAAATACTTCTCTAAGAGGCATAAAGTGACAATGATATCCTCTTGCATACCCTTTAACTGAGATGAATCGATCGCCTTGCAACATATAGCATTAAAGAAGAAGCATAGGCGAGTAATTGCAAGTCTTACATGTTTGGGTAAAATATCACAAATGGCTACCAGTAATAATTGTTTTATAAGAACGTAATGGTTAGGCGACTTAAGTCCGTAAAGTTTTAAATCTGTGAGCGACACTAAACTTTGAATGTTCGATGAATAGCCTTCAGGTACTTTAATTTCTGATAGTACCTTACAAAAGCTCAATTTCTCAGCTCGTGTTAATGTATAACATGTGGGAGATAAAAAGACTTTTTTCTCTCCTACTTGAGAGGCTAACTCTGATCTAATGTTCAGTTCCACCAAATCTAATCGAGTCTTTATTCCATCTTTTGCTTTACCAGGAATATCAAGCAATGTGCCAATAAGATTTGCACATACATTCTTTTCAATATGCATCACGTCTAAACAATGTCACACATCAAGATACTTCTAGTATTCTAACTCGAAAAGAATAGATTTTTTCTTCCAATAAGTTGAAGTGCTATCTCCACTATGCTTTTCTTTGATACTTTTCTTACCAAATGAATATTGATACTTACTTGTTTCTGCGAGAATTTCTTCCTCGCTCAATGGTTTTGGACCAAATGCTAATTATTGTGCGCCATTAAAAGCTTTCTTTTGTTTCCTATATGGATGACGGTGGGGTAGAAACTTGCGATGCCCGAGATATGTCATCCCTTTCCCTTTTGATAAATAAGTGGATGAAGTATTCTCTCCATAAATTGGACATGCATGATATCCTTTAACTGTACAACCACACAAGTTACCATACACAGGAAAATCGTTAATGGTCTATAATAAAATGGCTTTAAGCATGAAACGTTGTTCTTCATATGCATCGTAACATTGTACCCCATTTTTCCAAAGTTTTTTCAAGTCATCTACTGACGGAGCTAAATAAACATCTATGTCATTTCCTGGTTATTTAGGACCAGATATTAGTGCCGTCAGCATAAAAAATTTTCGCTTCATGCACAACCATGGAGGTAGATTATACGTCACTAACATCACTGGCCAACAACTATACCTACTACTAAGATCTCCATGTGGATTTACCCCATCTGTCGAAAGAGCAAGACGAAGATTTCTAGGTTTTGACCCAAACTCTGGCCTCAAATTGTCTATTTTTTTCCACGATAGGGCATCTTTGGGATGTTTTAATAAACTATCTGTTTCTTTTTAAACCATCTGTTTCTTTTTTTTTTAGCATGCCACGTCAATAAACTTGCTATTTCTTTACTTCGAAACATTCTTTCAAATCTTGGAATTGGGGGGAAATACCACATGATTTTTTGTTGGGATATTCTTAGCCCTTTTGTTTAAATTTTTTTTTAAGCTTCCATTTTGACGTACCACAAATGGGGCATATATTTGCATTAGAGAGTTCTTTTCTAAACAAGCAAAAATCATTTCTACATGCATGAATCTTCTCGTACTTCATTCCAAGAGTACCCAACATCTTTTTTGCTTCATAAGTAGAAGTTGGAATTTCATTAGGACTAGGTAATATGTAATGAATTAATTCCAACAACTCAGTGAAACTCTTATCGCTCCATCCAAATTTAGCTTTTAAATTATATAACTTTACCAATGTAGATATTTTGGAAAAAAGTTTTACAATTTGGGTACAATGGTTTCTTTGCATCATCTAATAATTCTTCAAAATTTTCAGATTTTCCACTAAAATAGTTATTATATACATCCTCAAACATTCCAATTGTATCATCAACATCAACATTACCCTCATCAACTTTGTCTCTTTCACTAGTAGACATATTTTCATTATTTCTCTTAATCGGTAATGATTCACCGTGAAAAATCCATGTCTGATAACTTTGATCTATACCATTAAAGAATTAATGTTCTCTTATTTTGTTCACATCTAGAGTCTTTGCATCAACACACTTCAAACATGGACAACTCATGACATTAGGTATATTTGAATGTTGTAGACCATTTTTAATAAACACCTCGACCCCTAAACCATACTCAGCTGACATTCTATTCATTTTCATCCATGACTTATCCATGATTGTAAAATATGCAACTTAATCTACAAAAAAAAAAAAAAAAAACAATAACAAGGGAAGATTTAAAAGTATAAAATTATGATTGTAAAATATGATTCTCAACACACCATCAGCTTGACACTAAAAAAGTTTATGGAGAGAGAGAGAGAATTGGATGTCAATTTATGGATTTGATTTGGTGGTTTGCAGAACATCCCAATAGGAGAGGATTAAACTAGAAAGTAAACTTTAAAAAAAAAACATGAAAGAAGAGAAGAAGAAGTAAAAACAAGAAACAATTACAACTTAGAAGTAAAAGCTTGAACATGTCTCAATGACCATAGGGCTTAATCTATAAGTTTGGGAGATGTCATTTCCTCAAGTGGGCAAGCTAAAAATGACTTCAATTATTAACCCTAACCATCCAACAATCTCACACTCTCTCTACTAAAATTATTGGGTTTTATTCAATCAGGCATTATCACAAACAACAATTGAGAAGTCAAATTAATGCCATTAACACAATCTATAGAAATTGCGAATTTATATAAGAAAAAGTAAAATATACATCATCTGTTAAGTAATTAACACTCCTAATAAAATTTTCCCTTCCCCTTTGGTTCTATACTTGAAAAACTGTAGTAACCAAAATCAAATGAATAAAATGTCATCAACATAATAAACTCATTTTACAAGCTAAGCGATGAATTCAAAAGAAATTTGCTCACAAACATGTATATAATTTACATTGTATCAAAAATTTCACTTGCTACTATTATCATTTGAAATCAAAGATTATTCAGAATAACCCTGTAAATGGTTTTGTGAAAGAATGTATATGAAAAGGAAAAAAGAAATTAAACAGCAAAAATTGGGGGAATTGAAAAACTAATGAGAATCAACAAAAACATCAAAATTCCAATACTGCTCAAACTTAAATCATTCAACATCAGAGACTACGAGGTCTACAGTCCTCATTCACGTCGACGACGTGAAGGAGATCAATATAGTTGGAAGAGAAGTTGTAAATGATCAGAGGTTTAAATAATCACCTCTCACGGAAGAGAAGGAGATCGACGGACACGGGCACGGCGTGAAGAAGATCGATGGACACGGGCGAACGACGGTGTCAAGGAGATCAACGGACAAGCGAAGAAGAAGATTGACGGCGTGAAGGAGATCGACGGACACGGTTGATCGACGGCATGAAGGAGATCGAAGGCGTGAAGGAGATCGATGAACGAACGAAGAAGGGTGAAGGACGGGCGCAAGCGAGATAGGGTTTGGGCGTAAGAGATCGAAAAGGAGGCGGCGATATAGGGTTTTATTATTTAATAAAATGAGAAAAAAAATTACACCTTTAATATCAATTTTAAACCGACATTAAAGATTCGTATTTTTTTTAAATCGACATTATACATCTGATTCACTTTTTCCAACCGACATTAAAGCCCAAATTTCTTCTAGTGTTTGAATCATCATTTGCTAGTAATTTGCATGTTGAATTGTTATTACCATTAATTAAAGCGGAGCGAGTATTTTAGAAGAATTCGACATGCTGGAATTTTAAACATATTCTTATTAGTAAATTGCAACTAAATCCAAATCAAGTTTCAGCAAAAAGTAACAATGTACTCACAATCATTATTTATTTGCAACGATACTATAGTGGGTCAGAATAAGAGTTACTGATAGGCAATTAAATACTCCTTCACTAAAGCAAGACAATCTTGACTAAATACTATCTCCAGAATAACTCATATTCCGATAGTCATTTTAGCTATCATTTTTTGTCAGAACTTATTAACACTTTAGTAATTCTGTAAGTGTAATCCTCCATTTTCAGACCTTAGAGGATGGCCCCAACAATGCTACTGAATTGGAAAGTCAAGATTAGAAAACGACTTAAGAAATCCTATCCATTTCTGGAGTTTGAGTTGTTCCAAATCCTAGTTACAACCCTCCGAGGGGATAGCCATCGTTAAACAACTAGGAAGGTCGATTTAAAGATGACAAGCAGGCGCAACATAGGAATCACAACGTCCAAACAAATGGAAGAGACCACAGGACACAAATGGAAGAAACAAATGGAAGAGACCATAGGAATCACAACGTCCAATATTTGTTTAGGTATATTTTTACTCAGGTTTGTTTTGGCTAATTAAACAACCTAAGTTTAGGTGTTTATCCAAGTATAATATTTATATTTGGATTTAACCTATGATGTCTAGGTAATAAACCAATTTTAAAACCTCACAATCGCTCACATAGTGCTCATAAAACTGTTTACCAACGCTCAATTATTCGGCCATAATCACCAAGTAAGAGGTATTCCGTAGACCGTCAACTTAAGTACCCCCTGCCTTAGACAAGATTATATACATGTTGAGTTTGTAAAAAAAATTTACAAGATGTCGGCCTATTTTAACTATTAAAATAGGTGATTAACCTACGTGAACATGCAACTTATCTTTGTTAAGGATTTTAAATGTCTAACCCAATTTTATAACAATTTACAAAATTTTAGACATGTTAAGCATCCATAACATACATCAAAAGCATTCAACATTTATTATATAACATTTATATTAAAACATTTGAAACCCTATACATGCATACTATATATTATAACACTTTATAACATACTTTCTGTTGGATTTTATGTCCTAAAACTCACAGTTTGTAAAATGATAAACATATTCTATAATCAATATACTTATTATTGATTTCATAAATTGTATGAAAGTCTAAATCCAATAAATTAAGACCTATGACTATTGTATGAGTACTTGAACTTTATGTTTAGACAGAAAAGTAGATTAGGTTTGAGTAAATAGTCAAAATGATCTATGGTACATGAATGAGGTTGGGTACCTTATTCTGGTAACACAATTGGATGCGACCTACTCTGTAGTTGTTACAAAGAGTTGTAAAGTGCTACATATGATGTGATCCTAATTCGTACATGTTATGACATGAGGAGTGGGGGCGTCCTATGCAATGAGTTTGCATAAGATCAGGACCAAGAAATAAGTCACTCTTACTTTATAACGTTGTTTATTGTTTAAGACTGACTATTTCACCTAGATGACCTAGGTAGCTCGATCTTAATCTTGAGCTAATTATGAACTCCTGTTTATTCGAGATTGCCCTTAGATTTGCATAGGTAATGGTTGGCTCAACAACGCCGGCTCAATAAGACTCCCATTTCAGGGGTAAGATTGGATAGATAGCTGGGGACATAGGGTACAAGACGGAGTTCGCGCCTACCCGATTTAGGGATAGGAAAAGGTTGTTCTCTTAAGTATTGAATCAAGGTCTTGAACAAGGGGCCCCACTCTCTCACTGGGCTGAGAGAGTTTGGTTTAGTGATTGGATAAAAAACCAGTTGTTCATTAGAGAATCAGTAGGGACTTGAAGAATAAGACGTAATCTCGGGGGTAAAACAAATATTTGACCCAACAATTATTACGAACAACCTGTGAATAGTCCACTTGTTGATTATGGTTAAATCATGTGGACATAACATATCTACCATGAGGAGAGTGCAACTATGGGCTTTAGTAGAGTGATCCATTAGTTAACAAATGGGGATTAATCTAGTCTACTGAGTTTAGCCAATTAATCTTGGATCGTTGGGGCCCATGATCTGTAGGTCCGCGAGATCCACCTACTAGCTTTAGAATAGCATGATAAGTTAATTTGAAATGTTCAAATTAGAACTAAGGGAATTAGTAATTATGTAAGATATAATTACATGTTTGATTTGAGAATTAAACGAAGTAGGAGAATTTATATATTTAAATACAATTTAAATATATAAAGATGGATATGTGTTAAAATTAATTTAATATTTGATATTAACTTAATTAAATTTTATTTAAAATTAATTTATGAAATTAATTTCTTTTTTCAATTTCTAAAATTAAAAATGGTTTTTGGAAAAATCATTCTTGATTTTATGATAAAATTGTTAATTAATTAAAATTTTCATTTTTTAAAATCAAAATAGATTTTATAAAATCAAATTTTGATTTTGTGATAAAATTGAAAAAGTGAAAATCAAAACACAAAATGGAAAAAGTTATTTTCCATTATCCATATCTTTCAACTTGCTCACTCAAATGGCATTCTCTTTGCCTTGTCTTTTCCAAGCATGAGCTGCAACTCATGCAACTCTCTCCTTTGCATGTTGACTGCAATATAATGAAGAGATTGGAGTGAAAATTGAACATGCAATCTATGGAGAATTTTAGAGAAATTCGGGTTGAAGAAAGGGTTCTTCAACAAGATTACTGCAGTGAGCATTTCTCATTTATCCCTTGATTCAAGCTTGTTTTGAGTCTCACAACTCAATCAAGAGCACTAAGAGAATATTAAGGAAGATCTTGAGGTGGTCTACAACAAGATTTGGAGAAGATAGTAGTTGGAGAATGAGCTTTGAAGAAGTTCTACAAGAGGTATGTCTTGAAACTCATTTGTTTTCTGTAAGATTATGCTTTATATTTTTCCAAAATTAGTGAATTAGAGTGTTTAGATGATCCTTGTGCTTCCGCTATTGCTAATACATTCCTACACTTTCAATGCATGTAACATGCTTCCTATGGTGGGATTTTAATTCTACATGATATACTTTATGCACATACAAGATTTATTTAATTATAACATACATCACATGCATAAATAATTAAACACAAATTGATATGATTTTAGTTTTGGCATTTTCAAGCAAATAAAGGCCTAATTATTACAAAATTCAGCAAAGATCGACTCCAAAACACTTCTAAATGGCCCAAACAGCCTTGAACCGGACCCGAACCTCTCGAATCGAACCTCCAAAGCTCAAAATTGGGCTGAACCGGGCAAAAACCATCGAGTACCATCAAGCACCGAGTATGCCATCAAGCATCTTGTATGCCCTCAAGTATCAAGTATGTCATCAAGTAACATCGAGTATGACATCATACATTGAGTATGAGCATCGTGCATCGAGTATTTCACAAAATATCATCAAGTTGCTCATCGAGTATGGTATCATGCATCGAGTATTGGGCAGTGGCTAAAAATCCAGTTCCTGTTGCTTGACCTTCTTCACCTCTTTCTTCAATTACAACTTAATTGCAACTCTAATGACTCCAATCAAATTACAGACATTTAAGAGAAAACAATGCCAAAACTCAGAAAAACCATATCAGTTCATCATTTTCATACAACTTATGAAAAACACCCATCAAAACTCAAATTAATGCTAACCAAGTGCCTAAATCACGCTCTGATACCAATTGATAGGATAAGATACTGTTGGATTTTATGTCCTAAAAATTCGCAGTTTGTAAAAGATAAACATATTCTATAGTCAATAAACTTATTATTGATTCTATAAATTGTATACGTAAAAGTCTATATCCAATAAATTAAGATCCATGGCTATAATATGAATACTTGAACTTTATGTAGAGACATAGAGATGGATCAAATTCGAGTAAACAGCCAAAACGGTCTATAGTACATGATTAAGGTTGGGTGCCTTATTCTGGTAGCACTATTGGATGCTGCTCACTCTATAGCTTTTACAAAGAGTTGTAAAGATACTATAAACGAAGTGATCTAGATTCGTTCATATATTGACGTGAGGAGAGGGGGCGTCCTATGTAATGAGTTTTCATAAGATCGGACTAAGAAATAAGTCACTATTACTTTATAATGTTGTTTACTGTATATGACTGACTATTTCACTTAGATGAGCTAGGTAAATTGATCTTAATCCTGAGCTAACTATGAACTCTTGTTTATTTGGGATTATCTTTAGATTTTCATAGGTGATGGTTGGCTCAACAGCGCCAGTTCAATAAGTCTCCCATTTCAAGGGTAAGACCGGGTAGATAGTTGGAGACATAGGGTGCAAGACGGAATTCACGCTTACCTGCTTTAAGGATAGGAGAAAGGTTGTTCTCTTAAGTAATGAATCCAGGTCTTGAATAAGGGGCCCCACTCTCCACTAGGCTGAGAGGGATCTGGTTTAGTGACTGGATCACAAGCCAATTATTCATTAGAGGATAAGTAGGAACTTAAGGAACAAGACGTAATCGAGGGTAAAACAGACATTTGACCCGCCGTTATTATGAACAACCTGTGAAGGATCGACTTACTAATTATGGTTAAATCATGTGGACATAATATATCTACAGTGAGGGGAGTGCAACTATGGACTTTAGTGGAGTGACCCATTAGTTAACGAATGGGGATTAATTTGATGTAAAGAGTTTAGCCAATTAATCTCGGATCGTTGGAGCCCATGATCTATACGTCAACGAGGTCCCCCTACTAGCTTGTAAATGGATTATATTTGGAATAGCGTGATAAGTTAATTTGAAAGGTTCAAATTAGAATTTAGGGAATTAGTAATTATATGTAATATAATTACGTGTTTAATTTTCGAATTAAATGAAATTGGAGAATTAATTAATATTTAAATATTAAATTCATGAATAGGGATTTGTGAAGGTGGAATTTGTGTAAAATTAATTTAATATTTCATATTAAATTAATTAGGATTAATTAAATTATTTAATTAATTACTTATTATTAATTTTATTAGAAAATTAATTTTGTAAAATTAATAAAGTTTTCAATTTTCAAATTAAGATTGATTTTGGAAATCAATTTAATATTGGAAAAGTCTGGAAAACACAAATATGAGAAAAATAGGATTTCTCCACTACTCAACCAAGTAGTTGACTCAAAACCCACTTGAATCTTGATTCAATCTCCAAGCATGAGTTGCACCTCATGCAACCTTCTTCTTTGTATGAATGTCCTGCAATAAATAGAGAATATGGAAGTGGAAATCGGGCATGCAATACCTGATGAACTTGCTGAAGTTTTGTTGAAAACTTGTAAGGTTAAAGAAGTGTTCTTCAAGTTGCATCAATGAGCTTCTTCTCTAAATTTCATTCGCTCAAACTTATTTTGAGTCCCACAACTCAATCTAAGGTTCCAAGAGAATAGTAGGGAAGACCTTGAGGTGGTTCACAAGAAGAATTGGAGAAGATTTGCAGTTGAATTCGAGTTCCAAGAAGTTCTACAAAGGTATGACTTGAAACCTCTTATTATTGTATGAGCATGCTTTATTTATAGCCAAAATTAATGAATTAGAATGTTTATTGATCTTTGTTGCTTCCTCTACATGCTGGTATACTCCTTCAATAACATGCAATGGAAGTAAACAAAATCAATAAGCCCAATAATTACATTTAATTTGAGTTCTAAAAGCTTGCTTAAACAAAAATTTAAGAAGAGGGTTTCTCAACAACATACCTTTTGATGAATTCTCCCAATTCCAAGCTGCTCTTCACATAATTTCAGCTTCAACTCAACAGTGAACCATCAAGAGATCTCTCTACTATTCTCAACTTTGAATTGAGTGATGGAACTCCAAATTGGAGTGAATTTGTGAAGGGAAAAAGTGGGTTTTTGTCAAGAAGAAGAATACTGCAACAAGAACTTTTCCAACTGCAAAAACTCTTATCACATCTTCAAATTGAAGAGGTTTTATATTTGATTCATATGCAAACACTGAAGTTCAACAACATTGACACTTCAATAACCTGAAATTCATTGGGCAAGGTGTGTAATTGATGATACACCTCCTACTTAGAGTTTTGTGGACTTTTCCACTAACTCCTCCAGTTTTAAATTTTGTTATTTTAAATTCAAATTTTAATTAATTCTAAAATTAAATAAAAATTAATTTAATTAATTTATAATTAATTAAATTTAAATTATCACAATTCGATTTCTCAAATTGAATTGAAAATAAAAATTAATTTTATTTTTAATTAATTAAACATATTTAATTAATTAAATAAAAATTTAATATAAAAATTAATCACACGCCTATCATGTCATTAATATTTAAAACAATATTTAAATATTATAAACTCTCTAATTCCGTTTAATTTCAATAAATTAAATATTAATTAATTATATCAAATATAATTATAGAAACCCTAATTTGAATTTGAACCTATTCAAATTCAAACTCTAATTTGAATTTTCAAATTGAATTTGAACACTTCAAATTCAAACTCTAATTTGAATTTTCAAATTGAATTTGAACACTTCAAATTGATATTGTTCCAATTCACTCAATTTATTAGTTCAAGGTTTTTTTTTTTTTTTTTTTGCGAGCTAGTAGAGGGATCTTATGGACCTACAGATCATGAGCTCCAACGATTTAAGATTAATTGGCTAAAATTCTTTAGACCAAATTAATTTAACTATCAAGTCACACCATTATAACTCGATAGTTGTACTCTCCTCACGGTAGATATATTTGTGTCCACTTTATTTAACCATAATCAGTAAGTCGACCCTTCACAGGTTGTTTGTAATATCGGCGAGGTCAATATGCTATTTTACCCCCGATATTACATCTCCTTAAGTTCCACTGATCCTCTAATGAACAATTGGTTTGTGATCCAATCGCTAAACTGGATTCCTCTTGGGCCAATGAGAGGGTGAGACCCCTTGTTCAAGACCTAGATTCAGTACTTAAGAGAATAATCTTTCTTCTATCTTTAAATCGAGTAGGCATGAATTCCTTCTTGCACCCTATGTCCCCAGCTATCTATCCCATCTTACCCTTGAAATGGAAGGCTTATTGAGCTGGCGCTGTTGAGCCAACCCTCACCTATGCAAATCTAAAGATAATCCCGAATAAACATGAATTCATAGTTAGCTTAGGATTAAGGTCGAGTGACTTAGGACATCTAAGCGAAATAGTTAGTCTTAAACAGTAAACAACGTTATAAAGTAAGAGTGACTTATTTCTTAGTCCAATCTTACGCAAGCTCATTGCATAGGATGCTCCCACCCCTCATGTCAATACATGAACGAATTAGGATCACTTCATTTGTAGCACCTTACAACAAATTGTAACAACTACAGAGTGGGTCGCATCCGATAGTGTTATCAGAATAAGGCACCTTATTCGTATACCATAGATCGTCTTGACTATTTACTTGAACCTGATCCACTTTTATGTCTCCACATAAAGTTTAAGTATTCATATAATAGCCATAGATCTTAGTTTATTGGATTTAGACTTTATAAGTGCAATTTATAGATTCAGTAACAATTTTATTGAAGTAATGTCAAATAACATCTTTGTTGATAATAGAATATGTTTAACTTTACAAACTTCAAGTTTTAGGACAAACAACAGATAGCCTGTCGCTTGTCTGGTAAAGTTATATGTTTTTCTTGTGAAGTTATTTCATGAGACAAAAGATAGAAATGAACTCAACTTTACGAGACAAAAGACTGATTTTATCTCTCATAAAGTTGAGTTGAGTTTTGTGTTTGGTCTCGTCAAGTAACTTTACAAGACAATCTTTCAACATTACGAGGCAAACGACAAAGAGCTTTCACAAGACAAATATTCGAAATAACTTCACGAGATATTTGTCTTGTGAAGTTCAATACACCCCAAAAAATGTGAAATCAAACTCATACAAACACTTACCCTATTACCCAACATTTTTACAAGTTCTTTTAAGTTTGTTAAAGTTCAAAGGATAAAATGACAAATATGTCGTGATAAAAAAAGGTTTTGGGTTTTCTCGCTACACATTCCTACCAGAAATCACATATACTCCCCCTATAAACAATAGAATTGATTAATTATTTAGAAAGAAAGAAAATAGAAATGGTACTTGTGTACTTTTTGTCAAAATCCGAATCAGGTGAAAGAAAAACGAAAGATATCCAACGATCATGAAAGATGGGTCTTTTTTATAGAGGTAGAGGAATCTTTGCAAGAAGAGAGTCCAACAGTGGTTGAAAACTCAATGAAAAAAAGAAGTACAAAACTCTAACTTCCATGGAAAGATGAAGTCTTTGCGATAAGATTTATCCTTTTGAATTCAATTGAGGGAAAAAATTGTACTTTTATGTGATGGATCCCTCCCGTTGGAAAAGATGTTAAACAGAAGTAGATTTAAAAAAAAAGACTACTTTTAAATGGAAAAAAAAAACTTTTTGGATCAAAACTGAGAATTTCCTAAGAGTCTTTCAATTGTTAAAAATCTACAAAATGATGCAATTATAAAAAAAATTTAGTGTAATTTGTACACGTACGTTGAACAAAAGCTCCGAAAGAATCAAACGAAGCAAAGTTATCTTAAAAAACTATACTATTTCTTTCTTTGTAAAGGCACCATCCCCAAAGAATTACCTTTCTTGCTAAATGCGGGAACTAATTGAATTATAATAAAAAGCTTTATGTTAGATCTAAAGGAAAGGAGACACCACTGTACATATTTGGTTACAACCCTAAACTATGAAGTTACTGCAATTATTATATTGAGACCTAACTTGAAAAATTTATTGCAATTAAATTCAGCCACTAAAAGAGTTATATAACAACAATATAATTTAATTGCAACAAAGTAGCTTAATAGGATGATTTACGTCTCAATTACAAGTTTACATACAAATATATGATAGTAAAACAACTCGAATCGTTCTCTGATCATACTTACTCAAAATAAACTAAAGAAAGATTGTATTATATATATCTCATTGAAATGGAAGATGGGTAAATAAAATCAAAGAAAGGAATAGAAACAAAGCCAAATTATGTCAAATGTATTTGAGAATATAAAAGAAAAAGTTGTAAAGAAGAGTTAAGAAGAGAGCAAATAGAGCCTGATGGGCTAATGAAAGAGTCCTAATTTCATTGAGGGGTTCAGAGCCATTTGATGATGAAGAAGAAGTTGGAGAAAAAAGAAAGGCCATTGAGATGCCATTATTATTATTATTGTTGCTGCTGCTGCTCCCACTTTCTTCTTCTTTGTTATGATCTCTATAAATTGGCCTACCAATCACATGCTTGTACTGCCCACCACTCCAAGCCTGAGGTTTAATTATTTAGATACAGAAAATTAATGCAAACATAGGGATTAGTACAAATTAACACCATTTTGTTTCATTAATCAAATATTTCAAATCCATTCTTAATTCAACTTTAATTTATGTTATAATTACACCAACTTTTGGAATGGATCCACATTATTCAACAAATGATGCCCCATTTTTGTAATATTATATTATAAAGAATAGATTTTATATTTATGAAATGTTTTTATTTTTTCACCCCATTTGTTCATTAATTAAGAATTGATTTTCAATTTCTTTTCCTTCTATCAATAGTAGTATAGTTTTCTGTCAGAAAAAAGGTGTAGTTTAACCATTAAAACACATCTCTTACTTTCTTTATTGTAGATGGATTTAAATCCCATGTTATGTAAATATAAAAATTACTCAACCATAAAGTTTAGGATTAAAGTAAGTTTATGACATAATGATCATGTTTGAGCCATATGATTGTCATTGAAAGGGAAAGTAACTAGCTTTCTTTTAGTACGCACAAATGCAATTATGAGAATTTAAACCTCTAACCTCAAAAGAAAAAATAGGTATTATCTATTCTCATCTATAAACTATGATTGCATCAATAGAAAAATAGTGCATGTGTTTATTCTTTCAATATGATGATGATGGATGGAAAATATTTTTTCATAAGCTAAACGAAGATGGAGACAAGGACGTATGAAAAATTAACTAATTAATTATAAGAAATAGTGACCATAGAATTTATTTAACTTAATTTAAAAAAGGAATTTATTGCAAGAAAAAATCCTTAATTTGACTTTTAAAAAAATATATATGAGGATTATCAAATGTCATCATTAATGAATAGAGATAAAAATTTATCTGTAGTTACCTTAAAAACAAATGCAATATTAACCCATTTAATTCTTATAAGTTTTGGAATTTAACTTTTAGAGCATTCTTTTTTTTCATCTCACCCTATTTAAAATTACTTTAAAATGAAGCCGTCGTGATTCAAAACAAAATCATTATCAAACTAGAATTAGACATACGATGTACCTGAATATGATTTCCGACTGTGACAACAATGGCGGATTCATCCGGTACAAAAGAAACCCAACCTCTCTTGGTGTAAACATGGAATAGAGGAGAAGACCCATGGCAGAAATGGAAGCAAAAAGCATGAGAGAAATCAGTTCCCCTTATAAGCATTCTGATCACATCATGTTTGAAACAGTTCTCTAATTCATCATTCCAATTCATTCTCTGTTTCTTCTGCTTGTACACACACCACACTGATCCATGCCCCAAAATTACATCCTTTTTTTCAACTTTCCCACCACTATTTTCCACCAAAATTTCTAATATTTTCTCTCCCACTTTCTCTGTTAGTTGTGTCATCCATTCCATTTTCTTGCTGCATCCACAAATTTAGATGACAAAGAGATGACAGAGTTTATCAAATTTTCTGGGTAAGTTTGTAGATTTCAATTCAATTTTGCTATTAGTGTCTTTAGAAATGGATTTTTTCCCCCTCAAATGTTACTCTAAAACAAAATTTTTATATGAGTTTTGAATTATTCGGTACTTTTCTAAGATGTTTGTGTCGTTTTTTTTTTTAAATCGATCTATAAGAGGATATTTTGGATACTAAATCGATTATTATAGTGTGTGGGTTATAATAGTTTGTGTTAAATATCGTAACAAAGAGGGAAACAATAAACGCAGTAATAAATAGGTATTTGAAATAGTAATAGTACAGTTAATTGTGCCTCATAATAGTTCGAAACACCAACTATTATAATTGAAGTCTCAAACATGGAGTAAGCTTAGCCTATTCCATCCACTTCAACTTGGAGACCCAAACACCTCAAATTATTATATGATGTTTAAATATTTCGAGAATAGTATTTTATTATAGTAATTTACTTATGTGAATGTGAAAACTTAAGGTACATTTTGGTAACTATTTTGTTTTTTATTTTTTATTTTTACTAAATATATTTTCTCTCAATTTTTTATAATGTTTTACATATTTTTTAAGTTGAAGAGTTGAATTCTTAGTTAAATTTCAAAAACAACAATCTTTTTAAAACTACTTTTGTTAGTCTTCAAATTTTGGTTTTATCTTTGAAGACATTGATAGAAGAGTAGATAACAAAACAAAAAATTTAGAGTTGAGAATGATGTTTATAAACTTAATTTTCAAAAGTTAAAAACTAAGGCCTCATTTGGTAACAATTTTGTTTTTTGTTTTTTGTTTTTTAAAATTAAGCATATTTTCTCTCCATTTCTTACAATAATGTGCATCTTTCTTAAATACAATTGTTGAATTCTTAGCCAAATTCCAAAAACAAAAACTAAGTTTTTGAAAGTTACCTTTTTTAGTTTTCAAAATTTAAATTGGTTTTGTTAATTATTGGTAAAAAATAGATAACAAAAAAGAAATTTAGAAGTGGAGATAGTATTATAGACTTAATTTTTAAATACAAAATAAAAAATAAAATAATTACCAAATAGGACTTAAATAGTTACTAAACAAGGTCTACACATTTAACTCGAAAAGGTTAGAGTTTACTTAAATGGCTAAGCTGTTCCAACCTTAGGGTAAAGAATATATGCCGAACTATTTATATATATACAAATTTTGAAAAACAATATTAAAAAGTTGTTACAATATGGACTGAATATTTTTTAAATGTCACAATACCATTTAATTACTCAATTCAATTGCGTTACAAAGTAGCATTTGCTTGAAATTTTTGAAACTTAAACCAGTAAGATTGAAACCAGACAAAATTGAAAAATATGGTCAAAAGAATTTGTTTATTTGTTTGTTTTTGTTTGAAAAATAAATGATAAATTTAGAACAAGATTAGATCATAAAATTTAAAATGAGATTTAATAGTATGAATATTAAGTAGATGGCAGATATTTGGATAATAAGAAAAGAAAATCACCTGAAACTCGAATATCCAAATGGCGAAATGGCCTCCATTTCCACTTTCAAACCTTCATCTCTGCTCCACACAAACTCTTCACACAGTTCACTCTCATCCTCTCCATGCCAATACTCCTCAAACCCATATGCCTTCTCCGGTGACCTCGCCACCGCCACCTTCTTCTCCGGCGAGATCCCAAAAACCCCGGCAGCCGCCGCCGCCGCAACTGCTCCAATTAGCTGCGCTGGAATCCCATGGTTCACCAATTGGAAAAACCCAATGCTGGCCATCGAATCCAAAATCTTCAAAACAGAATCACGATCGGACGATTCAATCATCCGAAAATCAATTCTCGGTGGGTTCTCAATAAATCTCTGCCTCGGGAAAATGTTTTCGGGCAAAACGAGATCGGGAACACGGAGCGAGTGCTCGAGGAATTCTGTGAGAACCTCATCGTTTGTGACGGAGGAGCGGCGACTGGTACCGATGGGGGATGGCGGCGGTGCCCGGAATTCAAAGGGGGTCACCGCCGAGCGTTCAGGCGACATCATGACGATCGATGGAAAAACAGGGGAAAACAGGGGGGAAATGGCGATTTGAACGAGGAAGGGTTTTCGTTTTCCAACGAGGTTGAGGGAATGAAGAAATTAAAAGGGGAAAAGGGAAAGATGAAGACGTAATGATGGGTTGTCATGAAATTGAGGAACATGGCGCAAATCATACTGGATTAGAGAACTTTTTTATGGGTCTACTCTGTTTCTCTGTTTCTCTTTTTTTTTTTCTTTTTGCTTTTCTTTAATATAAGCTTCTGTCTTTCTTTATAATTGTAACTGTGTGATTCATCGTCTTCTTCTTTCTTTCGCTTTTGTTTTCGCTTTTTGAATTCGTTAAAGAGATTATTGTTGGATGTGGTTCACAGCTGAGGCTGTGATGTCATTATGGTGTGGCCATTGGAAAGCACAGAGCTTTTTGGGTTTATAAGATTCGGGTTTTGTGGGAGCATGACAGAACAGAGCTAGCTACTGTTTATAATTCTATGGCATCCTTTAATCTATTTTCTTCCTTTGAATGATGTTATTTCTTTTTTATTGGTAAAAAATAAAATAAATAAAACTGTTTTTTCTAAAAAATAAATAGCATAACTTATCGATTTAATAAGTTTAAATTTGTGTACATTATGCTCAAGAAAGTAAAAGAAACAGAATTTGGTAGAAAGCCCTTTTCGTCCTTCAACCTTACAAGTTAGTTCTTAAATTTTAGTTGACAACAGTGAAGTCCGTTTATAACGGTTTGATTTTTAAATTTTTGTTTTCGAAAATTAAGCATATAGATACTATTTTCATCTCTAAATTTTTTCATTTGTTATTTACTTTTACCAATTGTTTAATCAAGCTAAATTTTGAAAATTAAAATAATTAACTTTGAAAACTAAAATAATTAACTTTTGAAAACTTGTTTTTGTTTTTAAAATTTGGCTAATACTTCAATCATTGCACTCAACAAATATGCAAATCCGTATAAGAAATTGGGAGGAAATAAGCTTCATTTTTTAAAACAAAAAATTTACCAAACAAGCCTTAGTTATTTTACTTTTAAATTTGTAACAATTTAGTTTTTAAATTTGATGTGTAACAATTTAGTCTATTTCAAAATGTGTAATAATTTAGTTCATGTTTTGAAAAATATTATTAAGATGTTGGTATGTAATAAAAAAAATATTGACACTCAGTTGTGATGAAATATTTTTACTATTCAAACTAAAGTATTTCGTGTATGAAAGCATAAGGATTAAATTATCACCCATGTTAAAGTTTAAAGAAGTACTTAAAAGGTTGTTTGGGACGTTGAGTTGAGATAGAATGTCCGGTGTTCATATGTCTGTGGAGTTCATATATCTATGAAATTCATATGTCTATGTTTGGGGTGTTTAGTTATTTAGTCTGAGTTCGTATGTCTGTATTTGGGGTGCAGAATCGAGTTCATATGTTTGGGTATCTGATTCAGTTTTTGAATTCTAAATAATATGTTTTTATGATTATTATTTTTGTCTTGAAAAGTTTTTATTCAAGAATTATACCCATCTTTGTTTGAACAAAATATGGATTGAAATTTTTTTCTTTTAATTTTAAAATTTTTTCTTTCTTTCTTTCTTTCTTTTTTTCTTTCTTTCTTTCTTTCTTTCTTTCTTTCTTTTTTGGACAATGAACAACAATTAATCCATTACATTTCTTATAGAAACATGGTTAAATAAAATAGAAACTAAAGCGAAATCAAAACTTTTGATTCTAGCTAATTTTTCTCCATGAATTTCATTATCATCTTCTTTTTCTTTTTCTTCTTCTTCCTATTATTAGCTCTATATTTTTACTATGTCATGAATTTTTTTAATTAAATCTCCCCCATCATCGTAAAAGTCAATGGAATGTCACCACATTTATTCAAAAGTTTCACTTTTATTTCCTCTAAATTTGGCGAATCACTAGAGAATAAGTCTTTATTTTTCACTAATTCTGGTTGGAAAGTGTTCCTGGAAAAAAAGTTATATTTTATGATTTTTTTGTCATATGTTACATACTTTTTAACTACATACATATTTTTCATCTAAATATTCTTAACGCTCATTTGATATGTGAATTCATTATGTATAAATATTGCACTTAATGTAGACAAAATAATATATTTTATATAATCGACAACCCTACAACAGTCATTAGTCTTATAGTAGTCGAAAGTGGTTTCGAAGTTGATTATCAAAGATGATTTTTGCTGGAGTTTGTAGTCGGATGTGGTTGTCAGAACCTGAAGTTGGTCACATGAAGGTGTATTGGAGTTGGTTGTCGAAGTTTGTCATTGGAGGTGGTTTTCGAATCTCGGAGTTGGTCGAACGAAAGTGGTCGTGGAAGTTGATCATCGAAGATGATTTTCTTTGGATAATGTAGTCGAAGGTGATTATCGGAGCCCGAATTTAGTCACACGAAGATAGTATTAGGGTTGGTTGTCGGAGTTTCTTGTTCAAAGGTGATCATCGAAGGTGATTTTTATCAGAGTTTGTAGTCAGAGGCGGTTGTTGAAGCCTACGAACGTCGTTGTCGGAGTTGGGCATCGGAGTTTGTTTTCGGAGCCAATTAGTCGTCGAAGTTGGTAGCGAAGGTGGTTGTCGGAGCCAAAATTGGTTGTCGGAGTTGGTTACGTAAAGGTTGTCGGAGCTCGGAGTTGGTTGCTGGAGCTATCATCGGAGGTGGTTGTTGGAGTCTGGATTTCATCACCAGAATTGTCATCAAAGGTAGTTGTTGGAGCCCAAAGTAGTCATTGGAGTTGTCATCGGAGGTGGTTGTTAGAGCTCGGAGTTAGTTCTCGGAATGTGATAGTAGTCGATGAGTGTAGCCATTAAAAACATGGGAAAAAGAGAGAGTTGGGATGAGTTGGGGTGAGTTAGTAAAATATACCCACTCAACTCCAACATTTAAAGTTAGTGGGTCAAACAATGAGTTGGTATATTATACCAACTCAACTCATGTTGGTGAGCTAAACACTCCTTAATTTTTATAAATTGGAAAGTATAGTGATGACATCTTTACAAACTTAAGTTTGGTGACCAAATTGTTACTTTTTTTCAAACGGTAGGAATTAAAAATATTTTTTAAACTTTAAAATGTAGATGGTTCGGAAATAGTTGGTGAATCAATAAGCTTGTATGATGTGTTTTCTTTTAGTTCAATAAATAGGTAAGTGGAGATTTAAACCTCTAATTTTTCATAAATCTATTAAGGAGTTGTGGGTTTGAATCCCTCAACCCTCTCTATACTAAAAACTAGCATAAATGCATATAATCTTAGGTATATGTATACATTAAAAAAATATAAGAATTACACTAAAACTAAACTTAAAACTTTTGTATTTAGTGATAATTTAATGGTAAAAAGTATGATATCAAAACTTATGTACTATTCCAATATGAGCATAGCTCAACCGAAATAAAATATAAATTATTGACCAAAAGATTAATGGTTTGAATTCTCCATCCGTATATTATTGTACTAAAAAAAACACAGGTAATACCATTTTTCATCTTTAATTAATGTTTGATTATTATTTGTTGGATCTTGAACTGGTTTTTAAATTCATAAGCTTCGATTGTTATTACATTATGAAGGAGTAAATAAGAAACTACAAATGAATCCAATCTATTTTGCTTCTGTAGACATCGACAAAGGATTGGATATCATTTCCGTATTGATCAGTACCAACCAACAATTTTCACAAAAAGTCTCGTGTCACTAACTCTCCAAGAACAACTACATCAATGTTTTAAGCTTTATTAAAGGAGAACAAAGGGGGAGGTTGCACTTGACAAGAGAGGCTTCAAATAATTCAACTGTAGGGTTCCCGCCGCCTTGGACTTGGTGTTGTGGACTCGGAGAAAAATGGAACCACCTGCCCTTCATCCATATCCTATTGGATGAGATGCTTTCAATGTAAGACTTCTCCAAATAAATAAATAAATAGTCTCATTCTTTTCGCTCCATCTTCTTTATAACTTGAGTGCCTTTTGCAAAGAAGAGGGCATATATCATAATAAACCATATTGCTAATTTTAATGCAAAGGATGGAAGCATTGTATCCTAATTTTAATTTTACAGAACATGTATAATGCAAAGGATGGAAACTAGGATTAAACAGTCCTAATTAAGTATGCTTTTCCAGAAAAAAAAAAAAACTAGAGAGGATGAAGGGATTAGAGGCTTCGGTGATTAATTTTGGAAGGGTAGAGCTTTCTTTTGACAGCAAAAAATACAAAGAACACTCAAAGAGCAAAAAAAATTAGATCCAAATCTTGAAGAAGAATATTATTCTCTGTCCTGTGAAAACCAACGCGGTGGTATATGAGAGAGTGGGTTGCGGGAGTTATTATCCCTCTTCATAATTTAAATTCCAAAAGTTAAAATTTTAATTT